>NC_091482.1:11072243-11372904 GCF_036971445.1 Narcine bancroftii
AAGCAACATAAAGCAATGCCATGTTATCAGATTGCATTTTAATTCTGTATCTTGTGTTGATAATTGTAACTACTTTTGAGAACTTGTCATAATTTTCTTTTGAAGAATATATAAATCCAATCTTTTTGTTATGTATAGGCTGGGTCAAGTCTACCCTTTCTCTTTCAGAATTCAACCAGACTATCCAGAATACTGGAAACAATATGACAGACAAAAGCAGGCCAGATCAGCTGCTGTTTCTCTTTCCAGAGTTCAGTCAACAGGACCAGGCCTCGGGACAGTCTGAGGAGGTGGGCACTGAACCTGCCAACAAGAAGATGCGTCGCAACAGGTTTAAATGGGGACCAGCATCCCAGCAAATATTGTACCAGGCTTATGAGAGACAGAAGAATCCCAGCAAGGAGGAGCGCGAGGCATTAGTGGAGGAATGCAACAGGTAGGCAGCAATAAGACTGAGAAACATGGATGAACAGTGCTCCTTGGTAGATAAATACTTATCCCAATGCTGAAGCATTGAAGGTTGGATAGATTTCTACATTGTAAGGGAATTAAGGGATCTGGGGAAAAGACAGGTGGAGATGAGTCTATCATCAGATCAGCTGCGATCACATTAAATGGCAGAGCAGGCTCGACAGGTGGGTCCTGCTCTTAATTCTTGCATTCTAAATCAAAACACAATGCTGGAGAAACTCAGTAGACCAAGCAGTGGACTTCATACAGTAAAGATAAAGATGCATAACCAACATTTCGGGCTTGAGCCCTTCATCAGGGTGTGGGCAAAACGGAGGCAGGTGCCTGAACAAAATGTTGTGAAGGGGAGGGGCAGGGCCACAGGCAGGAGGTGGGTAAGGGAGGATGGGCACAAGGGAGGACGAGGGGTGGTGGGGAGGGATAGCTCTGTGAGTGGAGCGGGAAGGGGAGGAGAGCTGGAGGGATGGGGAAGAGGGGGAGAATGGGGAGTGGTCCAGCAGAAACTGGAGAAGGCAATGTTAATGCCATCCGATTGGAGAGCATCAACGTCAAAATCAAAAGAGCAAAGTCTAAACCCCTGATTCGCATTAGTGTGTGCAATGAAACCCAAGATTCATATCGAATTCAGTCTATTGCTTGTGTTATCTGTATTGTGTATTGCATCTGGTGCTGACGAGGGGCCCAGGCCTGAAATGTTGGTTGCCCTTTACTTCCGATGTTTGATTTAGACATACAGCATGGTAACAGGGCCTTCTGGCCCACAAGCCTGTTACCGTGCTGAATATCTAAATCAAATTAAAACTTGAGTGTTTCTTATGTTCCCTCCAAGGAATTTACAAAGCTTGTATATTTTTGGAGAGTGGGAGGAAACTGGAGCACCCGGAGGAAACCCACACAGACACGGGGAGGACATGCAAACTCCTTACAGACAGCGCCCGGATTCAAACCCGGGTCGCTGGCGCTGTAATAACATTGCACTAACTGTGCTGTACTTCTGCATCTCCCATCTGACCAACCCTAAGCCTGTTTAACTGGGTGCCCGCAGGATCAAGCCAAGAGGGTCTATGTATGATTGCAACCATGGGGTGAGAGAGTTTGGGGGAGGTTAGTTGGAGGGGTGCAGCAGTTAGCTGCTGCTTTCCTTTGTCAAGGTACGAGCAAAAGGCAGGTAGGCACCTGAGTCAAAAGGTGAGGGGGGAGAGGAGGGGGGAAGGGGTACAGGGTAATAAAGTACTTTACTTTATTAAAGTTGGAGGTTGTAGGTGGATACATGTGGGAGGGGAGAAGAAAAAAAATGCTGAGAAGTGATGGGAGATGGGGGTAGCTCTCTGAATGGAGAGGGAAGATCAGGAGGCATTGCCCTGCACAGGTCCTTCTCGTGTGTGTCTGTGTGCATTTAGGCCACCTCTCTCTTGTGGCACTGTCAGTTCAGTCACACTTCTCAGCCTGTTTCATCAGTGGAGAGTGAGACTGGGTTTCCCCCGGATTCCCAGCCTTCCGTTGGCCATCCATTTCAGTGTAGTAGATGGGCAACCTGAAGCTGGGAGAGTAGAAGCAGAAAATCATGGCCAACTTCTTCGAACAGACTACAGGGCAGCAAAATGCAAACAGCGTTAAAATGTCAACATATTCATCTCCCTTTGTTTCATATTATAGATTTAAATTATATCCTTATTGCAAAGACAGCTCTTGCAATTTTTTTTCAGAGAGAGTAGAAGTCTAGTATCAAAAATTATTAATCCTTGTTATGGTTTCATCCACATTTAAGTAAAATTTTATACAGGTGTCAGTCAGCTCTTAGAAATATCTTCTGGATGGAGTAAATTTAGTATCAAAAAAATATTAATATTGGCATTTCCTTGTTATGGTTCAATCCACATTTATGCAAAATTTCCAACCAGTATAATCGATTACAATTTTATAGGAATGATGTGGAATAAACAACATTAAATGACGTAATTACTTTTAATGCTAAGATTGCATTGTCACAATATTTAGAGCACGACTGTCACTTCTCACCACAGAGCCGAATGCATACAACGTGGCGTGTCTCCTTCGAAAGCACACGGACTGGGATCAAATCTGGTTACAGAAGTCAGAGTGTATAACTGGTTTGCCAACCGAAGGAAGGAAGAAGCTTTCCGCCAGAAACTAGCCATGGATGCGTACAGTGTTCAGACTCACAGCATGAACCCATTGCTGTCCCATAGTTCTCCACACCACCCACCAAACTCTTCTCCCTCAAGTAAGCACGGTAAGCCATTGCCCTCTGTTCTATTCCAATGTGTTTGGTAAATGTGGAACGTTCTTAAACATGGAATTTAACCAGCTCAGTTGCCAGAGGGATGCAGCTCGGGCAATTTGAGCTGAACTTAAAGCCAATTGAGATGGGCAATGCTGGATCGATTTCTGTCGAAGCCACTTGGGAGTACTTGAGCAGGATTTAAAACCAATATTCCTAGTAGAATTCTTCTCTGGGAAGTTAGGGTAAAATGATCACTAGAAAGCTGGACAAAATAAGCAGGTTTGGCTCCTTGTTTTTAAATGTTAGGACTTGCAAATTAAAATCGTGTGCGTTGATCCATGTTTGGTTTGATGGCAGTTACAGACTGAAAATCTATCTTTAAATCTCACCATTAATTCTCTGCATTGGCATTCCTCAGCTTTTGTCAAAACCTATTCTTCATCAAACTGTACTCATGGAATTCTCAGATGGATTTCTGTTATTTTCCCATCACTTTTTTTGTGAAAATGGAGATCAACAGACATTAATCCTGCAATGGAAGGTTGAATTTGTACACGTACCAATTCTCAGTTAAGGAAACGAGCCGAAAGTTTATAGAATAAGTTTCTGAAGACACAGATCTTCATCCAGAGGGTGGTAAATCTGTGGAATTTGTTGCAACAGGTGGTGGTGAAGGCCAGGTCATTGGGTGTATTTAAATTGGAGATTGATAGGCATTTGATTAGCCAAGGCATCAAAGGTTATGGGGAGAAGGCCGGGCACTGGGGCTGAGTGGGAAAATGGATCAGTTCATGATTAAATGTCAGGGCAGACTCGATGGGCTGAATAGCCTATTTCTGCTCCTATGCCTTGTGATCTTTCTCCTAGCAATTTCCTCATTCTTACATGGAGTTTCAAAGAGAATGGTAGGATTAAAATGAAAAAGTTTGACTTATTCTTGGTGATCAGATGACTGTCATCTCACTGACCCTGGAACCATTAGCTGGAGAGTGGCGGACCTCTGAAATTTGCTACCATGGTCATTAGCTGTGTTTAAGGCTGAGATTGATAGGTATCCAAATAGTCGAGGTATCAAGGGTTACGGGGAGAAGGCAGGAGAGTGGGGCTGAGTGGGAGAATGGATCAGCTCATGGTGGAATGGCGGGGCAGGCTCAACAAGCCTGCTTCTGCTCCTATAGTCTTATGAAGGCTAAAGGCAATGTTAACTCTGAAGCCATCGATGTAACTCTGATCCTGGGTGTTAACGCTAGTTGGGCAAAGAAGCTGTGGTGTGATGTTGGTGACCTTTGTTGGTTCCAGGTGTTCTGAGCGGATAGCTCAGAACCTCACAACCAAAGTGGCGATAGCTGATGACAACGTTTTGAATTGTGGACATATCTGAGGGAAATACAGATGCTGATTTGTATACAGCAAAGTTCCATGAACATTAGCCGGTGATTAGAAAACCGGTTTCATTATGAATGTGAGGCCGCACCAAACAGAATGGAGAGACCTAGAAATGACATGTACTATGTTTCTCAAAGTGCAAAATGGATTGGATGTGAATGTTGTGGCACCTGGTGGCAAGGCTCAAATTCATACCATTCTTCCTTTGCTCGGTTAACCCATTTCAATTCTCCGCCCCATTCCCATGCTGTCATGAATATCCATGGCTTTGTGCTGAACTGAGGTTGCCTGTTGGAGGAGGAACACCTCATATTTCCATCTAGGCTCCCTTCAACCTGATAATATTGACATCAACTTCTCTGGTTCCACCCCCAGTTCATCTCTTTTTCTTTATCTCTATGTCTCCTTTCCTCTTGCACTCTTTTTCTCTTGCTTTTTATCTTTCGTTCCCTCTGTCTCTTCCAGCTCCCCTTGATCAATTCTCACCTGTCCTCCAATTATGGCCTTTTGCCTGTTGGTTTGTGTTCCTCTCCCCGCCCTTCTCCCTCCCCACCCCCCCTCCCTCCCCACCCCCCCTCCCTCCCCACCCCCCCCCCCCAGTCTTTTCATTCCTCTCCTGTCTACCTTATGCTCATACCTTGAAGAAGGCCTCAGGCCCAGAACATTGGTTCTATATCTTTACCTCTTAAAGACACTGTAAGACCTGCTGAATTCCTCCAACATTTTGGTGTTTTTACTTCAGTCACAGTGTCGACAGACTTTAGTGTTTCCCCGACTTGCATTGCTAGATTCATTCTTTAATTATACTGAAAGGACTTCAACAATGACAGGTCTTCCCTGCTTGCTTCTACTGAACTCCCCAGCGTCATCAACACTTCCTAGAACTGAGGTATAAATTGAACAGTCAAAGAGGGGAAGTTGCTCACAGTCGACCTTCGAAGAATCAGGGCGAGGGGTTTGAAATGAGGTATGCTCCTGCGATGAGTGTGTAAATCATACTGTATCATTGGTACAGTTGAATAGTTCTGATGGTGTCAAGGCTTGAGCCAAATGGGCAGGTTGATTTCTTCCACCAAGGTAGGTGTTGGATGATGCTGCAAATGATTTCATTGCCCTTGGGGTTGAGATTACTACCATGGAGTCTCTAAGGGGAAACATGACCGTTTTGGCTGGCGATTCTATAAACTGTTACGCTTTTGCTGGGGTGAGTCTCTCTGCCTTTCCAGGAGTCACTGGCACGTGGCCCTGATGTGCTAACCTGCCAAGGTTGCGGCAACACCTCATCATCCCTTTCCCCTCCATCACCCTGCCCCAGCTACTCAGTCGTCGGCTAAGCCACTCGGCTCACAGAGGAGGCTCCTCCCTCTTCCCATGATGTGAGGATTATGGTACCTGGAGCGGAGCAGCTGTGGGAAGGGAGGTGACGGGGAGACCAGGAGTCCTCCGGGGATAGAATCCTGGTTTTATGTTACAAGTTGCAGGGAAGAGAGACCGTGGCCAGTCTTGCTCAAGAGAGATTTTATCCATGATCTGGATTGTCCTCCCCAATGGGATTGAGTCGAAAACCTTTCGATACAGTTGGAGGCCTCCAGACCAAAGCCTTCACTCAAGACGCTTAGATAGGCACATGGATGCTGGGGCAGGAAGGGCTCCCAAACCACCTCGGGCGCTGAGGGCTTCCTGAGGTTTGAATCTGGAGTTCAGGTTGCCGATGGTTGGCACTGAAGGGTGTGTGGCTGCGGGAGGCTGGAGGCGAATCCACGGACACTGGGTGTCTCCTTCTCCCAATGTTGATGATAAAAAGAACCTTGGATGCCAGGGTTATGGGCGTGAGGTCGGGGAAAATTTGCGGAGTAGGTTTGCCCGGGTTGGCCCAATATCGTGGGCTGCAGATGCTGGAGCCAAGAGCTTGAGCCAACCCGTGGGCAGGGTTGGGGATAGAGTGGGTCCAATGCCCAGAGATCAGACCTTTGGAGCAGAATGTCTGCAGGTACCTTAGGAGGAATGAGAGGGACGAAAGCTGGAAGAGCACATTAGAAGGTACCTTAGGAGGAACGAGAGAACCGGGCTGAGAGGGACAAAAGCTGGAAGAGCACACGAGAAGGTACCTTAGGAGGAATGAGAGGGAGGAAAGCTGGAAGAGCACACGAGAAGGTACCTTAGGAGGAATGAGAGGGAGGAAAGCTGGAAGAACACACGAGAAGGTACCTTAGGAGGAATGAGAGGGAGGAAAGCTGGAAGAGCACACGAGAAGGTACCTTAGGAGGAATGAGAGGGAGGAAAGCTGGAAGAGCACACTAGAAGGTACCTTAGGAGGAATGAGAGGGAGGAAAGCTGGAAGAGCACACGAGAAGGTACCTTAGGTGGAATGAGAGGGAGGAAAGCTGGAAGAGCACACGAGAAGGTACCTTAGGTGGAATGAGAGGGAGGAAAGCTGGAAGAGCACACGAGAAGGTACCTTAGGAGGAATGAGAGGGAGGAAAGCTGGAAGAGCACACGAGAAGGTACCTTAGGAGGAATGAGAGGGAGGAAAGCTGGAAGAGCAGACTAGAATGGTGGAAAAAAGGGGCATTGTGATGCCGGAGAGATTGGAGAACAATTCCCATTGTTGCCGGTACCTGCAATTACACACTAAAGGCAGCCAAAACAAAGGCAGCGGGGTTGCAGGCAGGTCAACGTGAGGTCGCCGTCCACGGATGAAGGGGGCCAGGCAGCTCGACCAGCCGGGCGGCGAGATACGAGGCTTGGGTGTGGGAGCCGCTGGTTTTACAAGGCGCCCTTGGATGCACATTGTGAGCGAAGTCAGCTCGTTTCCAGTGTCGTACCTGGGCTGAAATAATGTAACAGCAGGTGGCCGCTGTTGTGCCCATTATATACTCGCTTTAATTGAAAAGCAAGCAGGCTTTCTGAATGAGCTTTGATCTCGCCCATCCTTCCACTGTGGGCTCGACCCTTTGTGTCTTGGTTTAATCTCTATATTACGGACCCGTGTTCATCTATCTTTCTCCGGCAAGGGGAGGGGGGGGGGTCGCCTTCCTTGACGCCCCTCGCCCTGGACCCAGCCAGCAGGGACCGACCCGTCTCTGATGGGGCTGCGGGTCTCTCCTTCGCCAGCCGGGGAGGACGGAGAGGGGTGACCGGCAGAGGGGTCCCGAAAGGTCAGGCGTGTTGGAGGCGAGGATTTGCCGGCGACTGGTGCCGATATTGATTCGGAAATTAGTTCAGGAAATGAACAATGCAGGACAGGTCAATGAAGTCTGGTCTTTTTAACCTCCCACCCCCAGGTACAGGGTATCCTTGTGCTTTAAAGCCACTTCTCCATCAAAATCTATAAACTGCATCCAGTTAACATTTAGAAGAGAAGTTCTCCTTTTGCAATTAGCAGTGCGTTTTGGATCATTTCACTTGCACGGGGCAGTGTGTTGGAAACTGTGAGTCTGCCCCTGGTGCAGAAGTAGAACGCACAGTGACCCTGCCTGCAGATGGTGAACGCTCGCTGCATCCCTTCTGGCCTGAAATAATGTGTCAAGCCTTGCCCCGTTTTGCAGCTCCTTGTCTTGTAAAAGCCATGGTTTATCTAAAGTGCATGCAGATCCCATCCCCAGAAACTTGGGCTCAACCGCTCAGATTTATTGTCAGACTACATGCATGATACCACCACCACCAGAAAACCACACCATCTTCCTGTGCTGGAAATAATGTGTCAAGCCTTGCCCCGGTTTCCACACCAGAAAAGGATGAGAGCCCGCACCCGAATGCAAGTTCCCAAAGTGTGCAGGGGAACCATTCGCAGAGTAGCCTAGTCCTGGATAGTTCTCTGGTCAAATGTTCCATTGACACGGCCAGTGTAGCGGAGAGCGACCTGGGCGCTGCCTGTCAGGAGTTTGCACGCTCCCCATGTCCGTGTGGGGTTCCTCTGGGTGCTTCGGTTTCCACCCGCCCTTCAAAAAGGTTGTCAGGTAATTGGGTACAATGGGGGGAGGGGGGTACGGGCACTTGGGCCAGAAGAGCCTGCTACTGTGAAAATAAATTTAAAAACTGCTTCAGAAAATGGGAGGTAACTGCTCCAACTTTACATGAGAGCATCATTACCTTAGACTTTTTAAATCAATTCGTACCAATAAATTGCAGCAAAAAAGATCTGGTTGGTTCCTGGACGAAGTCCTTGACTTAAGCAAGAATATTCCAATGCAATGAGAGGAAATCGGTGCTGGAGTCGTGGTGAGCGGATTTAAAACCTAAGGAAATGAAGGCACCAGGCGGTCAGAGTCCTCGTTTCATTATTTCACCCTCTCTGCTCTTTAATTTCATTGTGAATGGTCCAGGAATTTGGTGTCAGGTCATTCTGGTGAGTTTGCAGCTCCTTGTCTTGTAAAAGCCATGGTTTATCGAAAGCGCATGCAGATCCCATCCCCAGAAACTTGGGCTCAACCACTCAGATTTCAGATTTATTGTCAGACTACATGCATGACACCACCACCACCAGAAAACCACACCATCTTCATGTGCTGGTTGGTGATGCCTTCCTTCCAGACACACTGAACAACTTCTATGCTCACTTCGAGGCAAAAAAACAAGGTTGCAACAAGAAAGACCACCTCACCTCCCTCTGCAATTGGAGTCTTGACCCTGTCAGAGGAGACCTTGGGCAGTCTGGATCGGTAACAGCATCTCCAAGACCATCGTACTCAGCACAGGCCCCTTCCCGGGCTGTGGGCTGAGTCCACTGCTGTTCATTCTGCTCTCCCAGAACTGTGCAGCTAAACGCAGCTCAAACCATATCGTCAAATTCACTGACAACACAACCGTGGAGGGTCTGATCAGTAAGAATGACGAGTCATCGTACAGAGATGAAGTGCAATCACTGGTGCACTGACAACAACCTGTATCTGAACATTAAAAAAAGAACGGATGGTTATTGCTTCAGGATGACCCAGGGGGACCAGGCTTCGCTGACCATTGATGGCTCTATCATTAAGAACGTCAAGAGTATCAAGTTCCTTGGAGTGCACTTGGCGGAGAACCTCATATGGTCCCTTAACACAAGATCAAGAAAGCCCAGCAGCGCCTCTACTTCCTGAAAGGCTGAGGAAAGTTCATCTTCCACCCTCTATCCTGACTATAATCCACCAAGGATGTATTGAGAGCATCCTGTGCAACTGCATCACCGCCTGGTTTGGAAGCTGTACCACCTCGGACCGCAAGACCCTGCAAAGGATAGTGAAATCAGTAGAAAAGATAATTTGGGGCTCTCTTCCTACCCTGAAGGACATTTACAACACTCAATGTAGACGAAAGGCAATAAACACTGTGAAGGACTCCACACACCCCTCACGTAAACTGTTCTCCATTCTGCCATCTGGTAGGTGGAAACATAGCTCCAGGGCCCCTATGTCCAGATTGGGCAAGAGCTTTTTCCCCCAAGCCAGCACACTTCTGAACTCCCAGAACATTTGGGGATAGGGTACCGTGGACTCTCACTGTATGTCTTAATATTTTAATGTGTTTAACTTCTATTCTAATTATATTTATGTAAATCTGCTCTGTAGTCGTAGAGAAATGCTATCTCATCTTTACCGTGCGGGCATGGTATGAACGATAAATAAAGGTGACTTCACTTGACATATAATCCTGAGATTTTTTTTTTCCCTGAGGACGAGGCAGAATTACAACTGTGAGTTCTCCCCTGCTCCAGTCCTTCACTCCCTCAGAGTCTGCAACCCTCTTGGCCGCTGCCGATCATGGACGTCTCCACCATGGGTCAGACTCCGCGGTGGTAGGATTTTAAAATAAACCACCATTGGCTCCTTTAACTGGCTGTTTAAAGGCTGTATGGAACCAACTGCTGTCAAGCTGGGCGGTTGGACCCTGAGGGAGAGCGCTGTTCAGTACCAGCAGCAGTACTTCTTCTTTCTTTGGCTTGGCTTCGCGGACGAAGATTTATGGAGGGGGTAAAAAGTCCACGTCAGCTGCAGGCTCGTTTGTGGCTGACCAGTCCGATGCGGGACAGGCAGACACGATTGCAGCGGTTGCAAGGGAAAATTGGTTGGTTGGGGTTGGGTGTTGGGTTTTTCCTCCTTTGCCTTTTGTCAGTGAGGTGGGCTCTGCGGTCTTCTTCAAAGGAGGCTGCTGCCCGCCAAACTGTGAGGCGCCAAGATGCACGGTTTGAGGCGTTATCAGCCCACTGGCGGTGGTCAATGTGGCAGGCACCAAGAGATTTCTTTAGGCAGTCCTTGTACCTTTTCTTTGGTGCACCTCTGTCACGGTGGCCAGTGGAGAGCTCGCCATATAATACGATCTTGGGAAGGCGATGGTCCTCCATTCTGGAGACGTGACCCATCCAGCGCAGCTGGATCTTCAGCAGCGTGGACTCGATGCTGTCGACCTCTGCCATCTCGAGTACCTCGACGTTAGGGGTGTGAGCGCTCCAATGGATGTTGAGGATGGAGCGGAGACAACGCTGGTGGAAGCGTTCTAGGAGCCGTAGGTGGTGCCGGTAGAGGACCCATGATTCGGAGCCGAACAGGAGTGTGGGTATGACAACGGCTCTGTATACGCTTATCTTTGTGAGGTTTTTCAGTTGGTTGTTTTTCCAGACTCTTTTGTGTAGTCTTCCAAAGGCGCTATTTGCCTTGGCGAGTCTGTTGTCTATCTCATTGTCGATCCTTGCATCTGATGAAATGGTGCAGCCGAGATAGGTAAACTGGTTGACCGTTTTGAGTTTTGTGTGCCCGATGGAGATGTGGGGGGGCTGGTAGTCATGGTGGGGGGGGGGGGAGCTGGCTGATGGAGGACCTCAGTTTTCTTCAGGCTGACTTCCAGGCCAAACATTTTGGCAGTTTCCGCAAAGCAGGACGTCAAGCGCTGAAGAGCTGGCTCTGAATGGGCAACTAAAGAGTACTACTGTTTCAGCAAAGCCTGAAATGGCATTTTTTGGTATAATTTTTTTACATTGACATTGTGACAGTTACACTTTTGCACAGTTCTTGGTTTGTAAAGTATTTCAGTAATGCATAAAAGCATTTAGTTTTTAAATGGCTCATTTTCCCCTGTGAGATCATTTGTTGAAGACATTGAACACTGGATGGAGACATTCAAAAGTCAGTGCAGATAACAACATGATTCCAGTTACAGCCCAGGGATTTTAAACACAATAGAGACACAAATTACCCTATCACGCAGGCTGGTAGGAGTTTCAAAGCACCATTTTAAAGAGTGAGCCAGACTTGTTCACTAGATGCATTGTTTTAAGCTGTCAAGGATTCACTAAATAACTGGTTGTTTCAGAGGAGTTCCTGCTAATGTTTTTTTTGTCGCAGTTAAACAACATTCCACTTTTCTCCAAACCAATCTTGCATTGAAGGCCACAGATTGAGAGGGAGACTTCCTGCTGATGTTATGCTGGACAGGCATCGTTGGGCTTTTTAGGCGAAGTTCTATAACTGCAATAAACCTTGAAGTGGATTTTCCAATAGATTTTTATTGGGAGGCCAGTCTTTGAATTTATTATCGGTCATCATTCTTTTTAATTGAAAATCTTGCACAGGGTTATCTCAATCATGCACAGAGTTGGACAGTTGACCATCTTGCTCAGGAAATCATTTAATCCATTATACAGTAAAATCCCTGTTAACCAGAATTCAAGCCACTGCAAGCAAATGGTTTAAAAAAAAATCACGGAAGATAAACGGATAAAAAAATGTAGAAGTTTAAAATTGGCGTTCCTCATCGTTCACACAGCAACCAGTCTCACGCAACAACCAGTCTCAAACAACCGGAAAACGCGCTTTTCTGGCATCTACCCATCCCCTTAGGTACCAGATGCCCAGGGAATTTTACTGCTTTTCTTCCTCTGCTGGTTTTATTCCTCATGAATCCATTCAAGTTGGAGATTTGGACTCCACAAATGTATGGGTTTGGTGGGTGAATTGGGTGTCATTTGACGGCATGGGTTTCGTGCTCTGGGAGTGTCTTCTACTATACTATATCATGAGAATTTAAAAAAGAAATTGGATTGTGGGTTGGAAATAGCTCAGCATTATTGCTTTAAAGTAGAGCAGGATTGTCCTTAATGTCATGGCCATAATTTATCCTTCAATCAATATCACAATTGAATTACCATCAAATTGTTGTTTGTGGGAGCTTGGTCTATGCAAATTGACTACCTTAACTAATGTCTGTGCTTTATACAAACAAATAGATCTAGCTTTATATGAAAGAAATACTGTATACAAATAAAGTCGCTCCAATTTGCACAATATACATTTTCTGAGTGGTACTAATGAGTCTTGCTGACCCTGGTCACTGGCCTGAAAAGTGTGTGGTCAGGGTTACAGAGGGGAGTTCTCTGGGGTTGACAGTGAGCATGTAGCCATTGAGTTTACCTTTCAAATTCCAATGTATTTGTTCCTTCATAATATGCTCTTGGCAAATGCTGTGTTCTATGGTACATGCTATTGTGGCAAGTGTCTTATTCATGTTTTAAAACTCGAGCTTTCTTTTAACTGAGTGTTGGACACACATTAATGGAGTGCGTCTAAGTTATACTTTTCCAAATGAGCACAACACACATAACCAATGTCTTGCCCTACAATCATTTACACTGTAAATTTACAGTTTGCATGAAAGCGACATGGACTAATTTTTTGTCAATTATTTTCCACTATAATATGGAAATATCAAATTGTCATCCACGTCAGTGTGGTAAACCACTGTTATGCTATGTTTGGCTGCTGCCGGCTGGACACACCTCCCTAAACCGATCCTACCCACAGCCCTTTGCATGCTCCCCATTCCCCTCTGCCTTGATCAGTCTGTTCCTGTCTATAGTTAATAAAAGCCTATCAGTTTCACAACTTCAGCCATTTGTGATTATTGATGGAGCGTCTGTAAGACAGCAAAAAAAGGAAGTTAGAACTAATTAGGAAAAGATCTGGATGAGCAAATGAATTTCATGGGCTGTTTCACTGAGGTGACCTGCAGATCAATTGAGAAAGTTAACAGGAGCTGTTCTAATGGCACATTGTTAAAGTTTGTTGTTTTGCACATCAGGAAAGGATATTACTGGGCAAGATCCTTTCTTGCCCCATAATATTGTGGTAGGGATTTCTGGGAGGCACAGTTAGCTTAGCAGTTAGGCCAATGCTATTACTGTGCCAGCGACCTGGGTTTGAATGCACTGCTGTCTGTTTGGAGTTTGTGTGTTCTCCCCGTGTCTGCGTAGGTTTCCCTTAGGTGCTCCAGTTTCCTCCCACCCTTCAAAACGTACGTGGTTGTAGGTTAATTGGGTGGCACGGGCTCGTGGGCCCGAAGGGCCTGTATTTTGGCTGCAAGTCTAAATTTTAAAAAAATTATAAAATATTCACACTGGATAACAGTGCAATGCAGATGACATCATATAGAATGTATCAAATCTAAATGTTGGTGTAACTCAGCAGTCCAAGCAGCATCTGTCTGAGCGGACGCTGCTCGACCCATTGGGCAGTTTGATTTTTGCTCCAGATTCCTGCATCTGCAGTCTCTTGTGTCATCACAGAGGCTGGACTCCTTGTCCAAGTTTCCATTTTGTTAACTTCAACGCAATCGGTTGTTACAGCAACTTTTCCAACGGATGTTATCCCGGTGCCTTTGTCAAGATTAAAATCGTATTGATTTATAGTGGGGAGCTTTTCTGTCTGAGATGTTTGTACTCTTTCTGCTCAGATCTTTGTCTATACAGGGAGGCTGAATGACTCAACACTGAGTCATGGAAATGGGAGATTGATAATTCCTGGTTATTGAATGGACTTGAAATTTAAAAAAAATTTTAGACATACAGCACGGTATCAGGCCCTCTCGGCCCACAAGTCCATGTTGCCCAATTTACACCCAATTAACCCAGACTCCTGATACGTTTTGAGGATGCATCACCCGTGATTATGCATAGAACCATAGAACTATAGGACAGAAACAGACCACCTCAGCCCCTCTCGTCTGAGCCGAACCATTTTTTTTGCCTAGTCCCACTGACCTGCACCCAGTCCATAGCCCTCCATCCCTCTCCCATCCATGTACCTGTCCAAATTCCTCTTAAATGTTAAAATTCAGCTGGATGCTTGTTCCACACTCCCACCACTCTCTGTGTGAAGATGTTCCCCCTAAACTTTACCGCGTTCAGTCTTAACCCATGCCCTCTGGTTTGTATCTCCTCAGTGGAAAAAGCCTACCTACATTTACTCCCCCCTCATAATTTTAAAAACCTCGATCAAATCTCCCCTCATTCTTCTGCGTTCCAGGGAATAAATAACCTTTCCCTGTTACTCCGTTCCTGAAGTTGGCACAACCTCTTGTATTTCTTGGCACCAATGAACTTTTCCCACAATATTTGGCCATTTGACAGTTGGTACATTTTGATTCTTCTTTCAATTGAGCTATTTGGTAAGAACAGTTTTTAAAAAAACCTGAAGTGTATTCATCACATCAGGCTGAGGTACAGATTCTTCCTGATCAAAGGAACTGCTCACACTAACTATCTGAGACTTGCATATTTATGAAGCAAAATTTATTTACTTATTTGTATATATGAATATTTGCCCTGTATCGATATTGTGTGTCTGTATGTGTGTTAGATCTGGTTGTGTGTCTGCATGTTTTGCACCGAGGACCAGAGAACGCTGTTTTGTCAGTTGTACTTGTGCAATCAGATGACAATAAACTTGACTTGAATAGCGACGTATAAATGCTGTGACAGTGATACTGCTCAGTATTTTGTTAGGAATATTGGATCTTTGCCTCATGGTTGCTTTGGAAAGTTGGTTGGTGTCTGTTAGCTTTAACCTGTTACTTTGCGCACAGCTGCAGCGACAGGAAGTGAAAGGCAGTTAACGTTTCAGGCCTGAGCATCAGGAGTACCAGGTAGCCACCTATTAAGCCGGTGCTTCTCCCCCTTCCACCTTTTTGTTCAGCTGCCTGCCTGGCATCTGACACTCCTGATGAAGGGCTCAGGCCCGAAACGTCAACTGCCTGTTTCTTCCGATGGAGACTGCATGACCTGCTGAGTTTCTCTAGCACTGCAGTGCCCTGCTGCAGGTTGCTGTTCAGCAGACACAGATATGCTGACCTGTGAATTTAAGTCTCTTTGTATAAGGCTGTATTTTAGCCCCGTCATTACTCTGTTATTAATTGTTTTCAAGGAATACAGGCATCAGTTCAACCAAGCATGCATGCTAAACGTCACAGCGAATTATAAAACCATTGCCTTCTCCATATTAATCTCTCCTGGTCCCAAATGATATTGAGAAGCATTTATCTAAAAACAAAATTATGTCCTAGGGTCTTTTATGTTTTAAGAACACACAAACAAGGCCCTCTGGCCCAACTTGTCAGTGCTGATCAGATTGTCTATCTGAGCTCGTCACAGTCAGCATAGTGGCTAACGCAAAGTTGTTCCGGCGCCTGCAGTCGGGACCGGGGTTCGAATCTGACACTGTAAGGATTTGCACGTTCTCTCGATTCTGAGTGGGTTTCCGTTTCCTCCCACCCTTCAAAAACATAGCGGGGTTTGTAGGTCAATTGGGCAGCACACTGGGGTCTACTACTGTACTGTATGTATGTCTCAACCTATTTGCCAGCAGTTGGCCCAAGACCCTCCAAACTTTTCCAAATCAAGTACCAGTCTCAATATCCTTCATATATCACCACTGTACCTGTCTCTGGAGATTCCCCTGCAGATGCCCACCAGCCTCTGGAAAAAGTGATCCTTCAGATCCCTTTTAACTTTAAACAAAGCTGTTGGTGGATGGACGCATTGTTGCTGCTATTTGCTAAGATATTTCTTTAATTAATGGACCCTGACTTGAATTGATAAGACATGCCCGAGCAGAAATTTGCATTAATTTTATGCTCAGCTAAATTCTTCAAATCACACTATCTGCTTGCTTAACAAGACCAAACATGTTGCTCAAAGGTCAGCCTTTGGGTTCAAAAGTTGACACCAGGTTGCCTTTGTTATTTAAGACCTCGGAGGATAAGGGGTGGGGGTTGGGTGGTGGCCACTCCTTGTAGTTTCCTCTGGTTTACATCTTTGCCCTTGCTTTCTGCTCGAGCATTTGTCAATGTACGTGTCACCACAATCCAGAGTAGTGTAGCCACTATCTCAGAGGATCTTTCCTGACCCCAACACGCTAATGGCGCCATGAAGAAAGTGCCAGTGCCTCAGGAGTTTGCAGAGGTTTGGTAGGGCACTGGAAACCCTTGGAGATTTCTACAGATGCAGAGTGGAAAGTGTGCTGGCCGGCTGCATCATGGTCTGGTATGGGGACCCCGAGCGTAAAACTCTGCAAAAGGTAGTGGATGCAGCCCAGGACATCACAGGCAAAACCTTCCCCACCATCGAGAACATCTACAGGGAACGGTGCCATCAGAGAGGAGCAGCAATCATATTTCCTCTCTCCTGGACTCCCCTTCATATCCAATTAACACCTTTTGTCTGTTGGTCTGTGGTCCTCCCCCTGCCATTTCTTTTAGTTCAGATGCCTGCCCTGCTTTTTACTCATCGCTTGAAGAAGGCCTCAGGCCTGAAATGTCAGTTATACATCTTTACCTCTGATGGACGCTGCGGGATCTGCTGAATTCCTCCAGCATTTCTGGTTTTTTTTTACTGCAATCACCACAGCCGCAGACTTTAATTTAAAAAAAAAATTTAGACATACAGCACGGTAACAGGCCATTTCCGCCCACAAGTCTGTGCTGCCCAATTTACACTCCATTAACCTACAAACCCCGGTATGTTTCGAATGGCGAGAGGAAACCGGAGCCCCTGGGGAAAACCCACAAAGACGCAGTGAGAACTTGCAAACTCCTTACGGGCAGTGTGAGATTCGAACCCTGGTCCTGATCACTGGCACTAATCACAGTATTGCGCTAACCACTATGCCAACTGTGCCGCCATTTTGTGTTTCACTCTGTATGATTTCTCAGTCCATTGCAGAATGTCCTTTCTCCCAAAATGGATCCTTCCTCCAAGAGCAATTTCAAGGAAACTTTCCTGCAGTGATGTGCCATCAGAAGTCTGATGTGTGGTCAAAGGTTCTGTGGCATTATTTCAAAGAACAAGAATGGGAGTTTTGTTTCCTCAGATTCCTGACCAATACTTATTCCTCACTCGATGTAACAAAAGGAGATTATCTGCTCTGCTGAGGAGCTGTGCGCGGTATGAAAATCAGCAAGTCCACGTTTCCAAGTGTGAGACTTTGTAAAAAGCACTATGTTAGCTGTGAAATGCTTTGGAATATGCTGAGGGACTTAAGGAATTAGAAGTGATTTTTCTTTCTGTTTAGAAGATAACTCGTGAGTAGAATAAAGGTCCTTGGCTTACAACAGTGGTTCTCAACCTTTTACTTTCCACCGACATGCCACTTTAAGTAAACCCTATGCCATCGGTGCTCTGTGATTAGTCAGGGATTGCTTAAGGTGGTGTGTGAGTAGGAAGAACAAGTTTGAAAACCAGTGTTTTAATTGTCCTTAATTGACTTGTTATGTGCACGGTTTCATAACTCCAAAGAAATTTTTCTCAAACAAAATATTTCAGTAACATTTGGGTCAAGAGGAATGACTCTCAACCTTCCCTTCCCACTCACATACCACCTTAAACAACCGCTTTCTAATCACTGAGCACCAATGGCATAGGGATAACTTAAAATGGTATGTGAGTGGAAAGAAAAAGGTTGCGAACCACTGGCTAGCAACAAGCCTTTGGTTCGTTGGTTATTAGTTCTTATCTGAGCCCAAGTAATCATTATGGGTGGATTATTCAACTGACAAAGCACCACAATCAATCTTGGTCCAGATAAAAGTGACATCTTCTCTCTTTCCCAGTTCTGATGAATGGTCTTTGACATGAAATGTTAGCTATTTTTCTCTTTCTGAATGCTTCCAATCAGGTGATTTAATTCAAGGGGAGTGTGGTGGGTGGAAATGAGGTGTAACTGCAGCGGCTGGAGGACTTGGGGTTCAGGGAAAGGTGGAGGGCTCTGGTTGAGACTGAATTTTTGTGTGGGGCTGATAAACCTCCCCTCTGTCTCCATACCTGATGTTGCCAGTCAGAGGTGTGTGACTGTTCCCACCACTTATTTTGATGGATACTGGGACCAATAGTAATCTGGGAGTCTGTGAGGTTTTTATAATGAAGTTTCTTAGTTATAAAGTCCGCAAATAAACATTTATTTAATTCTTTACTTATCACAATTGTGGGGTCTCAAAGAATCTCTGGCATAGGCCCAAAGGGACGTCATTAAGAATTTGTGAGGAAGATGGGGACAGAATACATGGGCCTTCCATTCAGATTGGTTGGGAATCATTGCTACATATGACGGCAGGCCTGGTTCACCACTAACCTCACTCTCAAATGGTTTAGCGGGCCACTCAGTTCAAAGGCATTTAAAAGATGATGTCTTGACCAGCAATACCTATATTTATGAGGGAATGAACAAGAATCAAGTCAAGTCCATCAGGTTTATTGTCATCTGATTGTACAAGTACAACCTGGTCAACCTACGGTCTTCAGTGTAAAACATACATGGTTGGTGTGGCGGTTAGCGCAATGCCTTAACAGTGCCAGCAATTAAGACCGGGGTTGTAATCTCACGCCGTCCGTAATAAGTTTGTATGTTCTCCCCGTGTCTGTGTTGGGTTTCCCTGGGGGCCCTGGTTTCCTCCCACCATTTGAAACGTACTGGGGGTGTAGGTTAATTGAGTGTAAATTGGACGGCACGGACTCATGGGACGAAATCGCCTGTTACCTGTTCTGTATGTCTACATAACATACATACAGACAAACAATACATATGCAGGATAAGTATTCAAATAAATAAATGGGAATTTTGGATGGTCAGTGTGAGCGGTTCCTTTGGTCGTTCAGCATTCTCACTGCTCATGGGAAGAAGCTGTTCCTCAGCCTGATGGTGCTGGCTCTGATCCTCCTATATCTCTTCCCCGATGGGACTAGCTGAAAGATGCCGTGAGCAGGGAGGAAGGGGTCTCAATGATTTTCCGCAGCCCTCTTCAAACAACGAATCCAGTAAATTACCTCGTGGTGGGGAGAGGGGGGAAAGAGGGAGACTCTAGTGATCCTCTTTGCCACTTTTATGGTCCTGTGGATTGACCTCAGTTCATTTCTCTGCAACCAATTGTGATGCAGCCGGCCAGGATGCTTTTGATAGAGTTCCTGTAGAAGGTTGATGTGATGGTGGCTGATAGCCTTGCCCGCTTCAATTTTCTCAGGAAGTGCAGAGGCTGTTGTGCCTTCCTGACAAGTGAGGAGATGTTGAGAGTCCACAATAGGTCACGAGTTGAAGTGAGTTCTAAGAGACTTGGTGTTCTCCACTCTCTCCATGACAGAGTTGGAGGGTGGTCATTCCTGGTCCTCCTGGTCCAATTGAAGCAGTCAAGACATTTGCTTCAACTGGCCCTAGTTACTGACAAAGAAAAACAGCTTGCAATTGTTCTCCCTAGTTTTGTTACGTACAGAGATGATACTCCAGGGCCCAGTATCCAATGCCCTGCACGATAAGACTCCACAGCTTTTAATCAAGCACTGATAATGGCATGAAGGTTTTTTTAAAATTCTGAGTGAACCTCCTTTATGCCATGGAATGATTTCCCTAGGAAATTATAAGATATGTAAAATTTGAATTTCAGTTGGTCATTTCCAGCTTTTGTTTGGTATCTACACCTGTTGATCATAAATTTGAATAGACTAGTTTAACAGAGATGTAAACAATAGGCCACAAGAGACAACTTGATGCCATCTGTACATTAAAAGGCGTTTGTTGGCAGCATTTACAACAAGATGAATGCCAACTACCTCATAGTTGATCCCTGTGTCTATATTATTTATATTTGCATTTTTCTAATTGTGTTACATACAGTTAGTGCAATGCTATTGCAACACCAGCGACCTGGGTTCGAATCCAGTGCTGTCGGTAAGGAGCTTTTATGTTCTCCCTGTGTCTGCGTGGATTTCCTCTGGACACTTTGGTTTCTTCCCACCCGCCAAAAACCATGGCGGGGGTGGCCAACCTTTCCATTTTTAATTTAGACATACAGCACGGCAACAGGCCACTTCGGCCCACGAGTGTATGCCAGGTGGCACAGACCCATAGTCCAAAATGGCCTGTTATTGCGCTGCTTGTCTGAATTAAAAATCCCCTGCTATATGGGGATTGTAGTTTAATTGAAGTATTTTGGCGGCACGGGCTCGTGGACCCAAAGGGCCTGTTCCCGTGCTGTATAAAATAATTTTAAAAAATTTACAATTCTCACTGAGGGAGTTAATTTAAGACAAGAAAGTCAGCGAAGGTAGGACACAAGTGCCCCAAACTACACAGCAGACAAACTGCTGCTTGTGGAAGCTTGACATATGCAAATTGGCTGATGTTTCTGACAGGGACCACATTTCAAAACAACAGGAAAATAAGTGGAATGAGAAACTGGTGCAACATAACAATTTACCATCTTACATAATATATTAAAAATATGGAGTAAAATACATCTAGAACAAAAGATGATAAATGACTAAATACCAAATATGTTGCTGGAACAAAATCAATTAATTCCTTTTTTCAAGGAATGGTCAAGAAAAGGAATTAAAAGGATAGGAGCCTGCTTTCTGGGCAATACTTTATTGACATTTGAACAGATAAAAGATAAATATGGAATGTTGCATAAAGATAAATGTCTCAAACAACTTCAACATAATATCCCATCTCCTATACCCAATACTATGATTTATAAAGGCTAAGATGCCAAAAGCTGTCTCGACAACCCTGTCCACCTGCGACACCAGCTTTAGGGAACAGTGTATCTGCACTCCCAGATCTCTCTGCTCCTCCGCACCCCTCAGTGCCCGACCATTTACTGTGTATGACCTACCTTGGTTTGCCCTTCCAAAATACATCACCTTACACTTGTCTGCATTAAACACCATCTGCCATTTTTTGGCCCATTCTTCCAGTTGGTCCAGATCCCTCTGCAAGCTTTGAAAATCTTTCTCGCTGGCCACAAAACTTCGTATCTTTGTGTTATCAGCAAACGCTGATCCAATTTACCACATCATTGATACAGACATCCAACAACAATGGTCCCAACACAGATCCCTGAGGTGCACCATTAGTCAAACATGAACTCAATGGGCTGAATGGCTTCTTTCCTGACTGCAGTCATTTGGTGTTTCAATAGAAATACAAATCCTTCTACCTTTTAGTCCATCCTGATCCTTGTGGCTTCCATTAAAATGGTTGCTTAAGCTCCAATTCAAATTTAATCTCAGAGTACATACATGAGATTCTGACACACTGGGAATAAAGTGATACCCATTCAAGTTGTTGAAAACAAACATCTAAATTACTGTTTGTTTGCGCAGGGCTCTTTAATAAAGCACAAGCATACATCTATGAGCAAAACAGAGAGGCCACTCAGTCCATCCTTAACTCTGCCAGCTCTTTGGAAGTACATTCCCATTAGTCCTGTTCACCCTGGCCTCTTTCCAGGGGCCTGCAAACACTTCCCTTTCAATGCCCATGGGTACCATTTATCATGGCTTCATTGACTGTGTCCTGCATTTGGATACGTGCTTCCTCTGCATTGCCTGATATTGATCAACTCTTTTAAACTGCTATCGTTTCAGTATTTAACTGGTACTGGAGTGATCACAGACAATGTGTGAACAATTGGTAATTTTAGATTCGAACAATAATCCAACGTGATCTTCACTGCAGATTAAAATGGCTGCTGTAAGACAAGTTCTTTCATTGAGAATATTACCATCAGAAATTGGTCACAGGCAAGTTTCATTTACCACCAGTGAAATAAACAGCTCTAAAAAGGATACCATGTAGATGAAATTAGCAATAATTTTTTGGGTGGAATTATCTCAAATTAGAAATTGGATCAAGTTCTTGTGGGCAGACTGCACAGCGATGTAAATTATATCAATGTAAGATCGTGTTATATGGCGAGCTCTCCACTGGCCACCGTGAGAGAGGTGCACCAAAGAAAAGGTACAAGGACTGCCTAAAGAAATCTCTTGGTGCCTGCCCCATTGACCACCGCCAGTGGGCTGATAACGCCTCAAACCGTGCATCTTGGCGCCTCACAGTTCAACCTCCTTTGAAGAAGACCGCAGAGCCCACCTCACTGACAAAAGGCAAAGGAGGAAAAACCCAACACCCAACCCCAACCCACCAATTTTCCCCTGCAACCGTGTCTGCCTGTCCCGCATCGGACTTGTCAGCCACAAACGAGCCTGCAGCTGACGTGGACATTTACCCCCTCCATAAATCTTCGTCCGCGAAGCCAAGCCAAAGAGAAGAGACCACATTTTTCAACTCAAATTGGAGTTCAGATCTCCAGACAAAATGTGTCAGGGATCCGTCTTTGAGGGACTTGGAGCACATTAAGTGCTGTAAGACTCCATGCACCGTACAACATCCTGGTTGTCACCACTTTAGAAAGAGTCACGTGATTGATGTTGGGAGACCTGACCGAGCAGAGGTGGGTGTTGTAGTTTGTTATGGAGAGATTGTAGTGGCATGGCTTCACCACTGGAAGTTTGGGGTCGGCATGCTAGGCCGGTCGGGGACAGTGATGATCCTGAGGACAGAAAGCGAGTCGCACTCCTGTCGGAAGCATGTTCCAGACACACCACATTGTATATGGACCAGTCCGAGGAGCAATATCCTTTTAGGCTTGGATCTTTAAGGTCTGGACTTATTGGACATTCTACAAGAAGAGCGGTGACCGCTCTACACAGTATCTAGCTGAGGAAGGCCAGATTCGTTCACGTGCTGCTTTGCAGGGCCACTTGCGCTGACAATAATACCTCAATGAATGGAAGAGGTATTGGTGCCACAAGCCTTGTACCACGAGGTTCAGGAACAGCTGCTACCCCTCCACCAATCGCAAACAATTAGAGACTCATTTCAACACTCTTACTTTTGCACTTTATTGATTTTTTCTCTCTCTATTGCACAACCAGAGTGTTTATATTCCTTTATTTGTGTACGTGTATACGTTTCTTCTTGAGTACAGTTTTTTTTTGCATTACTAATAAGTGGAAAATTCTGCCTTGCTCGCAAGATAAAGAATTTCAGGGCTGCATCTGATGCCATGTATGTACTCTGACAAAGAATCTAAACTTTGAAAATAATTCCGAACTTAGAAAATGAATAATGGCCTCTATATTTCCCGATGAGCCAGCAATGCTTTGCTTAAAGAATTCTGGCCCGTAGAAAGGAAAAAAACAAATTACCAACTACCAAAATTATTATTGACGCAAAATCAACTAATCCCTTTCACAATAGATAACCTTTAGAGAATGGGAGAGAAAAGGGATCAAAAGAATAGAAAATTGTTTTTTGGGAAATAATTTATAATCTTTTGAACAAATGAAGTACAAATATGGTATAACTCATGGTACAATGTTTGCATACCACCAACTGAAAACCTACTTGAAGGACAGATTGGGAAGCAGGCTGAGGATACCAGAAGAAAGCAGCTTTGAATATGTGATTACAGACACAATGATAATTAAAAGATTTATAACAAACATGTACATCAAGCTGCAAGAGAAAGAGAACGATGAAATAAGCTATAAACCCAATCAAAAGTGGGAACAAGATCTAAAGATAAAGAATGAAACATGGGAAAAGCTATGCACCGGAACTATGAGAAATACAATAAACACGAGGTTATGTATGATACAATATAATTGGTTACATAGGCTATATATCACGCCCCAAAAGTTAAATAAATGGGACCCAACAGTATCGGACAGATGTTTTCGCTGTAAGAAGGAAATGGGAACAACAGTACGTGCAATTTGGACATGTGAGAAAGTGGAAAAGTTTTGGGAAGATCTAAACCAGGTATTAAATAAAATCACAAAAAGCAACATACCAAAAAAATCCAGAGATCTTTCTTCTAAGTAATATAAGAAGAATTAGGCCTCAACTTGGATGAAGCACAAAAAAGATTTATTATGATAGCCTTAGCTGTCGCAAAAAAATGTATAATGTCAACCTGGAAATCAGAAGAGAGCAATGGTACATAGAAATGAATAAATGTATTCCATTGGAAGAAATAACGTCACAGTATTCGAACAAATTTGGGAACCATACATGGAACACAGCAGAGAGGGCCTACCGCGGACCTCCACCCCTAAAATGACAGAAGGAGAAGACGACGAAATGAACTGACCCAGTGTGTAAAAGTAGATGACACAATTTTCTTGTTTATTTTCATTGTGTGATGACATTGTTTAATGGGTTTATTGTATTGTATATGTTGAATGTTTAGTGGGTAGGGAGGGGGGTGGGAAGGAGGGAGGGAAGGAAGGGTGGGATAAAGGGGAGAAAATGACACTGTATATTCAAGAGGGAAATGTTTGTGTGAATTTTGGTTAATATGGTTCATAGTGTGAAAAATAAAAATTAAAAAAAAAATTCTGGCCCATGGACAAGGGACATCTTTCTGCAGGTATCTCAATTCTGCAGGCAAAAGCGCTGGCTTAGAGATTGAACACTTTTGATTTGCAGTTTAGTATTGATGGAGCTTCCTGAGAGTGGGGCACAACAAAATAATTTGGACAGGTTGGCAGACAGCAGGTAGGGAATACTGGACTAAAGAGCCATCTCTGTTTGTGATGAGGAGAAGTGTGAGTGGGGCTATGCATGCTGTTGATCTGGAAGAATAGTCAGGAGTTCGCGCCATGTATCCGGTGCTGTTGGGGAGCAGCTGCTCACATGCGCCCCGTTGTTGTTCATGGGGAAAAGCTGGTTGCTCGTTATAAAATAGATTCGAGAATGAGTGAATCAGACACCAGACTGAGTCGAAATCAACGTTCTTTATTACCGGATTGTAACACTTGCAACTAACAGTGTTAGTTGGAGAAGGCGCATTCTCCCGATATCAGCAAGTGGTGTTTTTTTTATACCTCAGGACACGCACTTAGTAAATTATCATACCATTACACTGTCCAATGAATAAGCTGTTGCTACCCTTCTCTGTTAGTCTGCTGCACATCATCTTGTTATTGCCACACTTATCTTGAGCGTACAAGGTCACACCTGCATCCTGTTACTCCTTAGTACTGGGTGACTCCTTCTCCGGTCCCAACTCATGATGTTTTTACCTTCCATCGTGCATGGAATCCCTTGGCTCTTGGCTTATGGGTTGTACCTGTGTCCATTGACAGCAGTCATCTGCTCCAAATTTTCCCCTTGCAGTTTAGTGAAGACATCCGTCTGCTCATGAGTGGCATCCCTTTGCTCAATCTTACGCCCTCCCCCAATCCCCTATGTTGGGGCGCCACTGTTCCCAAGGAAGGTGCTCCTTGTACAGCAGAGACAATGCCTGCTCGAGTTCAGAAGAATGAGAGGAGATCTTATAGAACATATAGGATTATGAAGGGTTTGGATAGGATAGATGTAGGAAGGTTTTTTGAGCTGGCCGGGGAAACTAAAACGAGACGACACAGTCTCAAGATTCGGGGGAGTAGATTTAGGACAGAGATGAGGAAAAATAGTTTTTCCCAGAGTGTAGTGAATGTTTGGAATTCTCTATCCAGGGAAGTGGTTGAGGCTGCTTCATTAGACATATTTAAAATTCGGTTAGATACATTTTTACATGATAGAGGATTTAGGGGATATGGGGAGAAGGCAGGTAGGTGGAGTTAGGTCATAAATTAGATCAGCCATGATCTTATTGAATGCGGAGCAGGCTCGATGGGCCATTTTTGGCCTGCTCCTGTTCCTACTTCCTATGTTCCTATGCCATCGTGCCAGGCTGTGGGCCAATGGTGACTTGCGGTCAGGGGACCCACGCAGGCTGGTGGAAAGTGGCTCCTGGGGAACCAGGATCCGAGAAGGTGCTGAGGGAAAGAAGGGCTCGCGAAGAGCCTCGGGTGCTGAAGCCTTCTTGGTTTTGTCGAAGGCTTGGCTCTTGGCGGATGGTTTGAACTGAAGCCGCAGAGGCTGTGGGAGCGCTGGAGGTGATTCCACGGACACTCAGTAACTCTGAAGGGACTCCTGTTTGCTTCTCCTCTTATTGTTAGGGGCTCATGGCAGAATAAAGGAAATTTTGTTACATGATGTTAAAAGAAACCTTGGATCAAGGTGATTGTACTGACAATAACCACAACAGCAGTGGAGTATAAGACAGTTTTAATAAACTAATATGTACACTAAGAGAGAGGTCTTGTCTCTCTGCAAGACAAACCTGGAAGGCTAGACTGTAAATCTGGACTGCTTTATATACAAGGTCACTGGGATGACCCCTGGTGACCTCGTGGTGTAATTACATATCACCACAGTGAGGTCCCATCGACTGTGTGTAAGCTCTCTCTGTGCCTCTGAGACATGATAGGCGTATGTGATGGGCTTGTCTCCAATCATTCCAAGGAAGTGTACTGCCTCCAGAAACTTTCATTCAGACATCTACCTGTTTTTCCACATTCCTGAGGAAGGGCTTAGGTCCGAAACCTTGATTGCTTTTTCACTTTCTATGGATGCTGCATAACCTGCTGTGTTTCTCCAGCCTTGAGTGTCTTAACCATTACAAGTGCTTTATTGTTGGAAACATGGAGCACACCTGGGCACTTGTGGACCGCATCCCTACCGTGTGACTAATTTTGCCTTTTGAAATAATGTTTACAATGGCAGTGAGACCCACTGGGCGTATAAAGAATTCCAGTGTTATGCTGCAATGCTGGGGGATTTCAGTAGGTCACGACAGGCAGTTGAGAGAATGGAGGAACTAATGCCATGAAAACAAATTTATCTCCATTGGTTTCACTGACACCTGTTATCTGTGACTTTCCCAGGCTCAGACCTGCACCCCCTGCGGTCAGCATCACATGCTCACCGACTCAGCACCCAGAATGGCCTTGACGTAATCAGATCTTCCATGACGACCTGCACCCAGTGGTCTCTCACCGGCCACCCACCCCAAACCCAAATGGCCCCTCCAAGTAAAGTGGGAGAAACGGCTGAATTAGCAGACACTTCTTGCTGGGAGGGTTATTGGTTTGTGGCTATTCATTAATCTGCTCGATTTCCTGGGATCACATCTATGATCATTCAGTGCTGTTTGCTCCCTGTCTCAGTGTGTGGTTAACCTTGGCACACATTCTAAATGATTGCAGAGGGAATACATTTTTATGTCAGTATATATATTTTAAAGTGACTCAATAGGTTGATCTGGTCCAATGCATTTCAAAGGATAACTTAAACAGAAAACCCCTATTATCTGGAATTCAAGCAACCGTCAGCCTCAAGCAACTGGCAAAAAAATCAAGGAAAAAAAATGGGTTAAAAATTGGCGTGCTTTGCCATTAGTTTGCTAATCCACGTGACACACAACCTCAAGCACCCGGAAAATTCATTTTTTTTGCTGCATCTACTAATCCCCAGAGTGCTGGAGAGCGGAGGTTTTACGATACAACTGAATTAAACAGCATTCCTTATCCCACAACCTGGCAGAGTTGACACTTAACCACAAAATCTAACAAACTTCTGTGTCATCAAGAGAGCAGAAAATTCAGCAGTAGTTTTCTAATAGTTGTGGCTCCTGTTTTGTCACTGCGTTAAAGGACATTTAGTCTGGATGAAAATATTTTATTCAACCAATAGCGGCTTTAAATTAAATACAAACTTGGAGCAGGAGGAGATCACAGTCTCTCAAATCTGTCTGTGATCAATGAGGTCTTTGTCTCCTCTTGATCTAGTTTGTCAGTATCCAAGGATAGCACATAGCGATCAGCCCAGCACTGTTATAGCACCAGCAACCCGGGTTCGAATCCAACACTGCCTGTTTGTACATTCTCCCCGTGTCTGCATGAGTTTCCCCTTCACCCTTCAATAAAGAACAGGGTGGGGGGGGGGTTGGTTGTCGGTCAATTGGGTGTAATTGGGCAGCTTGGGCTCATAGGCTGAAAGGGCCTGTTACTGTACTGAATAAATTTTAAAAACCCACCCTATCAAGTCCCCTCAGGATCTTATCCATTCATTGGAAGAGAAGCAGGTTACTCAGGCCTGTTCTGTTACAAGAACATTCCCAGTGTTCGAGGAAGTTTAGAAGGTGACTGGAAGATTCATAGAGCAAATGCTGGGACAGTCCAATTCCTCAAGAGATCCTCTGAGTATTAAAACCTGGCCAACACGTGCCTGCGTCAAGCCCAAGGACCTTTTTAGTAATTAACTTGGCCCCTGCAGATAGACTCCACAGGGCTCAGTACAAGTTGATCAGGTTCCTGTCTGGAATCCAGGGCTATTGTAGCAGTATTAGTGGCTTTCAGTTTATTCCAAAGGTTGCATTTAATTGCCTATCCCAAATTACCCTTGGGAAGGTGGGGGTGGTCCGTGGCAGTCCTCGAGGAGAGGGTATTCCCCAATGCAGAGAGAATTCTGGGATTTTGACCAGGGATCTGAAGGAACAGTGGTACATTTCCAAGTCAGGATGGTGTGGCGTGGAAGACAAGTTCCAGATGTTCCCAGGTTAGTATAGTGGTTAGTGCAACGCTATTTCAGCACCAGCGACCCAGGTTCGAATCTGGCGCTGTCTGTAAGGAGTTTGTACGTTGTCCCTGTGTCTGCGTGGGCTTCCTCTGGACTCTCCGGTTTCCTCCCTCCCTTCAAAAATAATGTACAGGAGTATTAGATTAATTGGGTGCATTTGGGTGACACAGGTTCAGAGGCCAAAAAGACCTGTTACCATGCTGTAGCCTGTATGTGTAAATCTTTTTAAAAAGCTTAATTGCGGCCCTTGTCTTTCCAGCTGACAAGAGATTGTGGGTTTCAAAGGTGCTGTGTCAGGATAAGAAGGAATTTCTTCCCTGGGAGAGTTGGAATCTTTGAGACTGTCCTGGGACGGAGATATTCAAGGATGTCGTTGGTTGAGTTTTGGACTAGAGCCAAGGATTACAGGGAACAGGTTGGAACGTGGGGCCAAAGTTTGGATCAGCAACGGAATGGTAAAGCGCGCTTGAGGGGCCTGCTCCCACGTCTCGTGCTCTTAGCTTCACCATGTGATCATGAGTGGTTAAGGAAGGTACATCCTAGCCACTTTCACCATAAGCTTGCCCCCCCCCCAATTGATTTTGCTCAATTATTTACAAAAAGAAAAACTGTTCAGTCTTTTTACATCCAGTGACAATCATATCTATGCATTCCCATCAATGTTTCATTCATTTCTAATGACACTGTTACTACCCTTGGGGCACCTTGTCACTTCTCCCATTTCCCCCCCCCTCCACTCTCGTTATTCGAGGGACTTCCCCTTGTTCTCAGCCCTTCAATGCCCGGAAATGGGAAGGCTCGAGACTGTGGTCCTTCCCCAGAGTGCCCTCGCGTTGGCTGCACCAAGCCCCTGTGTGTTCCTTAGCACGAGTACTCCTGCAGCATGGAATGTGCCGGTCGGCATCATTCCTGCACTGACATTTCCATATGTTGAAAAACCAATAGGTTTAAGGTTGTTCCAAATAGCTCATGATTAAAAATTGTCCCAGACAGCTACCGGTTCTTCTTCCAAATGCATTGTGGCAGCTTTAACTTTCTGTCAGGTGGGCATTCAGTCCCCAGGTAAAAACACAGTGTGACATAAAGGTATCAGCTCATATTTTTGGATCATATGATTTGGATTCAAACCTTCTTTCTCAGACATGTGAAAGAGCCAAAGCAAGCTTCTCATTGGTTGCCGTATTCTCGTTACATTTTTGTATTTCTGGTTCATCTGGCCCAAGAGGGTTTGGGGAAGGAAATTAGGATGAAGAGTCACCTGACATTTCATGAATTCCACAATTGTTCACTAGAGAGAATGGTTTAATCTTAAAAAAAATGAAATCATATGTACAGTAAAATCCAGTAGAGATTGGTAGATGCTGGATAAGTGAATTTTCCGGTTGCTTGAGATTGTGTGTTGCTTGCTTGGCGAACTAACAGCCAATTTTAAACTTTAGTATTTTCTGTGATTTTGTTTGCCCATTGCTCAAGGCTGCTAGAATCGGGGCTTTACTGTAATATGATTTGATGTCCTCGGTTCGTGTAGCAGTTTGTGCGACGCTGTTACATGAAATCCGGCATGGTCCATAAGGAGTTTGTACGTCCACCCTGTGTCCATGGGTTTTTTTTCCAGGTGCTCCAGTTTCTTTCCACCCTCCAAAATGTGTGAAGTTGGAGGTTAATTTGGGTGTAATTGAGTGGCATGGGTTTAAATGGGCAGAATTTGGTTCCCATCATGTTCTAAATAAAATTTGAATTTAAATACTAATCATAGAGGATGCCACTGCAGAGACCTATAAAGCCAGAGGTTTTCATCATTAAAGCGAGGGGACTAAGGCTCCAATTGAATTTTGGACACTAGTTTATTAACAAATATCCACATTGTTACTTGTACTGATGCTCAAGGATCAGAACTGAAATTCTATTATTCATTTCCAATGTGGTGACTGAACCAACCTGGGGAACCAGAGACAGGCCAGACAAGCACCATGCTCTCCAGGGTCAAGGATGTTCGAAACTGTGCTTGGCAGCCTGTCAGCTCCACCAGGTTTAACACATATTGACTTAACCCATTAAACCCTTGTCATTTAAGTCAAGAAACTCACTGTCAAAAAATGACTGGGAATTGGTCTCCATCCAAAGGCAGGCAAAAACCTCAGGAAAAGGGATGAATTTGGATTAATAAATTACAGTACAGCATCAATCGAAAGGCATTGTGTTCATTTTCTTTTCATTTAACCCCGTCAGAGGCACATCACGGCGAATCCACCACAAACAATTCTATGGAAGGGAAGGGACAGAAGTGTTCTGAGGTTGCACTGTTTGTCGTTAACTTACCAAGGGCTGGAGCAGAAGGTGGAGCATTTCCAATCTTGACTCCACCTTCCCTCCGCTGCCCCCCCCCCCCCAATCCCTAATTTTCCTCAAGAGCCAACAGTGCATTTTATCTGGGCTTGGCAAATTTCCACATTTACATTTTAATATTTCCTGCCAATTATTATATCCAATATTTCATGTTCTTCCTTGTTATTTATCTATGTTTATTTCATCACCCTCTCCGAGGAGGACAGGAGTCTTCATTAAGAAATATTTTGCATCATTTTTCTCTGCTGACATGTAATGTTTTTGGTCTCAAGGACCTTTTGGTTTCTTCTTTCACCTCGGGGAGTTAGAAAGGATTATTCCTGATTTTACCTGCCGATACTTCTTTTTCCATAGGCTTTTATCTTCCTCAAAATTTTAATGGCATTTTCAACCAATGTCCCTTTTCTACCATAGGGACTGTTTGCTCCAGCACTGATTTATCCTTTGGTCACTGATTCTGGTCTATTTTCCCTTGAAACATTAGATCCAATTCATTGAGAACTTTGAGTCTTCTCTATGAATATTCTCACTGCAACTAAATTAGGATCACTGCCTTCAGATGGCTCTCCTTTCAGCCCCCTTCCACTGGTCCAGGTTCATTCTTCTCTTCCTCTAAGACAGTGGTACTCTTTCTTTTTCATTATTTTTATTGAATTTTATAAAATAGTACATACATACATAAAGGAGTGATGCCTGAAACTAATACAAACTGCAAAAGAGCAGACAAGCGCAACGTGTCAGAGAAAAAGAAAATTTCTTTTGCAACAGTATGATTCTTACTTACAACGGGAAAGCTGGAAGGAAAAAGAAGCCGAGATTGACAGAGAATGAAAGTGAGAGATGGATTAACATCGTGGTTAGAAACAAGGGAGGTAACAACTGCAATTTGGAGGGTCAGAGACCACGATGGATGGAGAGACATGATCGCCCACGTCGAATGGCAGGGCACCCGAACAAACGATTATTCATAGATAAATTGAAAAAAAGGAAATAAAAAGAGGAAAAAAATGATATAATTAACTAACGTAAACCCCAAACCATTCTTGACCTTTGTTATTCACTCACATACCATTGTAAGTATTCCCTTAGTAGCCAAAAGGATGCCACTGTGGTTAGTAAGGGGTTTCTTAAAGTTGTATGTGAGTGGGGGGGAAAAAGAAAGGGTTGAGGATCACTGTTCTAAAAGAATGAGGTTATTTTGGAGATGAGGCCTCAGCTGTATCCTGTCAGGCTGAGTCACTGGTGAGATCCGTGTGGATGCCTCTTGAGTCCAAAGGGTTGGTTTGGTCATCCCTTTGCAACTGGTCCATTGGTGTGGAGATGTAGATGTTGAGTCAAATCCAGCTGGATTCAGATTTGAGCTCACAATGATGTCTTTGCATGATTTGAGAGTTGGAAGCAAGGGAAATGCTTTAAAGTTTTAGGCTTACAGGCCATTTTGGCCCATGAGCCCGTGTTGCCCAATTTACAACCCAATTAACCTACACCCCCGGTACTTTTTTGAACAATGGGAGGAAATTGGAGCCCCTGGGGAAAACCCACGCAGACACAGAGAGAACATACAAACTCCTTACAGACAGCGCAGGATTTGAACCCCTGTCCTGGTTGCTGGCGCCGTAAAGGCGTTGCGCTGACCGCTACGCCGACCATGCCGTCTTGTTCATTGTATTTTAATAAAACTCCTCAGACTTTCTGAATGGAAATTAAGCTTTCACTTACTCTTGGAGTTGAAGTTAGTTTATGTAATTTTGCAACGATCTCATTGATGTAATATTCCTTGGTCTGCCACTTCTTTTCCTTGTTTCAAGGAAAAGGGTGAAAAATGATTCTGCAGTTACATTTTTAAGGAATAGTTAATTCACAACAAGTTATCAAGAAAGGATCACAATGGTTAAAATTGTTTAATTTTGATGTTGTGCCAAAAGGGGGCCGTGGTTGGCGTAGCGGTTAGTGCGACGGCTTTACGGCGTCAGAGATTGAATCCCACGCTGTCTGCAAGGAATTTGTACATTCTCCACGTGTCTGCATGGGTTTTACCTGGCGGGGGGGGCATTCCGGTTTCTTCCCACTGTTCGAAACGTACTGGGGGTTGCCGGTTAATGGGGTGTACGGGCTCGTGGGCCGAAATGGCCTGTTACCGTGCTGTATATCTGCATTTATCTAAGTTGCTTGTTACTGCAGCTCAGAACTTCATCAAGACCCTGATACCGTATCACTGGATCGTCCCTGCTCCATTTGTTTTTCAACTGAAGGATATTTAATTTAAAAAAAAAAGGCATGGAGATGCAAACCAAGGCCAGGGGTGATGTGTAGGTTGAGCAAAGGCTAATGAATGCTTGGGATGCAGAGGATTGGCTAGAAATCACCTGTAGTTTGGGAATCGAGAGCAAAATGCCAGCACACATGCGACTTAAACTTGGAGGAGACTTTGTGAATATAAAGGGCACTTGGGTTAAAAAAGATGTTTCAAAGAGCTCCAGATACTGTTAATGGCCAGAGCTGTAATGGGCTTTACCTCTTTTGACAGTTTTATTGGAGGCTGGAGTTATAAAATAAAGCATTTTTATTGGCCTTGGGACCATTGTGGAGCTGTTGAGCAACAGAGCCAATTAAGTGGTTTATGATCTTGCTGATATTTACAAGGCAAACCATTCCAATACAGGAAAGGAAAGCGTCCTCCACAAGAAAAAGTAGGAAATCTTCTCAGTAGCTTCATTAAAATTAAATTTAGCCATTGACATATCATTAAAAATGCACCCAATAGCTTTGCACCATTTCTAGTATTGATTAGTCAAGAACGTACAGGGTTTGCAGGTTAATCAGGTGCCACGGTTCATGGGGCCAGAAGGGCCGTGTGTCTAAATTAAAAAGAAAAAAAAAATTTCTTGAAGGTCGGTGGTTGTATTTGGTTGGTATAAGGCTGAGATGCAGTCCTCTCAACCTCTTCCAAGGAGTTCTTCAAGCTGGGATTCTGAGGCAGTTATAGTTTGTTCAAATTAATTCATTGCCTTTAGAGACAGGGAGGAACATCTTGTTGAAATCTTCCATAGGCTTTTACCCTTCACTATTATTTTGGTCTCTTCTGATGCTATTTTAAATAATTTCTCGTGTGTTATGATATGAAAGGAGGCCTTTGCGTGAATCCAGTCCAGAGCAAGCCCATCAATTGCATCCCCTCACTAATTTCCATGGAATCTGTCCAACTTCATTCTTTTTGATCCTGCTGCCACTCCCCAACAGAGTAAGAGGAAATATAGGCCCATAAGACACAGGAGCAGAAGAAGGCTTTTCAGCCCATCGAGTCTTAACTGTCCCACCTGCAAGGCTGCGGGCTGTGTGACGAAACCAGACCATTCTGAGGAGACACCCGCGGTCGCAGGCAAAGCATGCAAACTCTGCAAAGGTAGCATCGGAAGGTCTGAGCCACTGGAGCAGTACTACCTGGCACACCAGCGAAAACCATAGGCTTGCCAAAAGTTTCCGCCACATGCGGTTGGCCGGAGACATCACGAGGCCAAACACTTGCTCTGTTCTCCCCATGTTTTATCTTCCTGGATTTGAGTTTAATGAGATTGAGGAATTGCTTTGTTTGTTATATCTAGTGACATAATGAAAACATTTCTTTCATCTGCTGTATTGTTGAGTTTATAAAATTAAAAGCATGTAAACCACCCTAATATTGATCTACACTAAAAAAAAGTCCCAAGAGCGTAACATTTTTAAAAAAGAATTAAACACAGTAACAGGCCCTTCTGGCCCACGAGCCCGTGCCGCCCAAATACCCCAATTAACCTACGTGCTCTGTACGTTCTGAAGGGTGGGAAGAATCCACGCAGACATGGAGAGAATGTACAAATTACTTACAGACATCTCTGTTTCTCACAAGAAAAAAACTGGGGCAGCATTCTGGAGTTTCTGTCTGTTTCCACTCTCGAGAACAGCAGTCCAGGCAAACACTCCATAGGGAGTTCAGCCCTGTCGAAGGTGTTGACATTTAGATGTGATTGAACCATGAGGTACTATTTGCCTTCACAAGAGCGTGTTTTAAAAAAAATTCAGAGACTGCTTGGAAGTTCTTCCTGATGCTGTGTGCAGTTCTTGCCCGCCAGTCACCATTCTCTTTCTTTCGGGCCTGGACCAGCTAATATTTAAATTTAGACAAATAGCATCATAACAAGGCCATTTGGCCCATGGGTCTGTGCTGCCCAATTTATGCCCAATTAACTTCCACCGCCCCGGTATGTTTTGAAAGGTGGGAGGAAACCGGAGCCCCCCGGGGAAAACTCACGCAGACACGGGAAGAACGTACAAACTCCTCACAGACAGCGCGGGATTGTTGTAAAGGCACTGCACTAACCGCTACGCCCATGCCATTTCATCAGCGTGACCACTTTTTACAATAGGTCCTCCACACCCTTTATAATTGTTGATTCGACTTCTGCAACTAAAGCAGAACGACTGCACACACCTTCAATGCTTTTCCCAAACTCCTGGCCCAGCAGGGGTGGAGTTCCACACCACTGCTGACACACACACACACACACACACACACACACACACACACACACACACACACACACACACACACACACACACACACACACACACACACACACACACACACACACACACACACAGGTAGACATCCAGAACTGCTGAATGCAGCTCAGTGAAAGATGCACTTTGGTCTGCCTGAAACCTGATGGTCTTTCAGCAAACTAAGTTGTCGGTGCGGAAACGCTGCCGACTGGCACATTCCAGGCTGTCCGTGCTGAGGGGTGCACTGAGGCTTGGTGCTATGGAGAGGGACTACAGTCTAGAGTCCTCCCATTACCGGGCATTGAGGGGCTGAGACCGGAGGGGAAGTCCCTCAAACAATGGAGGGGAGAGAAGTGACAAGGTGCCACAGTGGTGGCAATGGTGCAAATGGAATCGAATGTTACAAGGCAGAGTGATATGGATGGATATGAAGGTAAAGGTGGGAACAGTTTCTGAACAGGTTTCCTTTTCTAAATAATTTATTGTGAATTAAGTATATTTTTGGTTAAAAGGAAAACATAGAACATTACACCATAGTATAGGCCCTTCAGCCCACAATGCTGTGCCAGCCCATACATAACCTACCAAAAAAAACTAAACTCTCCCTACCTCATAACCCTCTGTTTTTCTTTCATCCTGTGCTTGTCTAAGAGTCCGTTAAATGCCCCTAATGTTGCAGCCTCCACTTCTTCCCCGACAATGCATTCCAACCACTCAGACCTCTCTGTGTAAAAAAAAAGTACCCTAAACCTTCCTCCCTTTACTTTGTGTGGATGACCTGTGGTGTTTGCCCTGGGGAAAAGGCGCTGACCTCTCACTCTTGTCCATCTATTTTGTGTCAAAAATCCCCGATGTACTGCTTTGTACCCTGTCTGAAGTAGAAGCTGGTTTTGGTCAGGGCCAGCTCACTCAGTGCAAGCTCTATTCTTGGAAAACTCACACACTGAGTGACAACAATTAATCACTTTTAGAGTCACACAGGCCCTTCAGCCCATTTGGGCTAGTCCCAGTAACCTGCATTCAGTCCATATCATTTCAAATCCTTTTCATTCTAAATGTCTTTTGAATATCAAAATCGCACCTGCCTCAACAATTTTCTCTGCCACTTCCCACGGGCAGTGAGAAAGCTGAACGACCATTCAGGACTCTCTCATTCATGAAGCAATATTTATTTATTGATTGGTATCTGTGAATACTTGTCCTGTTATGTATTGTTTGTCTGTATGTGTGTCATGTCTGGCTGTGTGTCTGCATTTTCTTTTTGCTCCGAAGACTGGAGAACGCTGTCTCATTGGGTGGCATTGTGTAATCAGATAATAATAAATTTGACTTGAGTTCATTCCAGATGCAGATCTCCCTTGGAGTGATAAAGTTGCCCTCTTAAATCTCTCACCTCCAACTCTAGTATCATCTATCCTGGGGAAAAAAAATCTGTCATCTTTCACTTTATCCATGATTTTATAAACTTCTATGTACTTGCATTAGCACTCTGTCGGGACCCCTACTAGTGTGCCATGTTGTTAGATTAAACATCTCACGGAAAGGGGATGGACTGAGAGAGTGCAAGTGCAAGGGCTAGTGCTAATCCCGACCACTAGGGGGAGTCGGGAGATGAGCTGTTGCATCTTGGGGAAAATCCAAGATGGATGCCTCCACGAGGTCTTGTCTGTGTGTGTCCTAGCTAATAAATATAGTTGTTTTAAAAGAACCCAAGTTATTTTATTACAATAAAAGAAACATCACAGTCCTCAACCTCCAGGGAATAAAGAGCCAGCCTGCCCAACGTCTCCCTATAAATTATGCCCTCTAATCCCGGCAACGTTCTGGTACATTTCCTTTCACCCTCTCCAACTCGGGGGTCCAACTCTCTGAACCGAGGGGTTGCTCACACTGCAAACGAGTGTCACAGGGTGAGAAACATGAAGGAAGCTGGTGACTTTTAAACGGAGTGGCAGCTCTTACACAGGAAAATTCAGTGCTGGCATGGGACAATGGCTGTCCTTGACATGATTAAGCTGCTCATGCAGGCATATTTCCAGCTGAAACTAACCTTGCTTTCTTTGTTGTTGAAAGGTTCTGCTGAAGGGAAAAGATTAATGATTCAGAAATAACAAAAGTTACATAAATTGTCTTTGGCCTCTTGCTTTTTGGCCTGTGTTCCTCCCCCTGCCCCTTCTTCCTTTCTCCCCCTCCTTTTATTGAGGTGCCTGACTGCTTTTTTCTTGTACATTTGATGAAGAGCCCAGGCCCAAAACTCAGTTACAGCAAAATCCCTGTTGTCTAGAATTCAAGCCACCAGCATCCTCAAGCATCCGGCAAAAAAAATTGCAGAATAGTGGCGCGTCTTGTCATTAGTTCACCAATCCATGCAACACACCATCTCAAGTAACTGGAAAATTCACCTATGGCATCTACTGATCCCCATAGATGCTGGGTACCAGGGGTTTAACTGTATTAGATGTCTGGAGAGCAGCAGATCATGAGGCAGCAGATAAGTTTTAGTTAGCCATTGTCAGAGTTGGTCTCAAACAACTGGAAAATACGCTTATCTGGCATCTACCAATCCCCATAGGTGCCGAATACCAGGGGCGTTACTGTATATATATATATCTTTGCCTGTTGTGGATGCTGCAGGACCTGCTGAGTTTCTCCAGCACTTCTTTATGTTCTCCGTTTACAGTTTGCCCTTATCCATGGCGTATTGTTTAAGTCAGGGCCGTGTTGGGTGAAGAGATCCTTGATGAGTTAAGCCAATACATTGTGGGTTCAAGTTTTACCTGCAGGCGTGAATACCAAACTGTCAATGGACATTCTGGTTTCGCCCTGACTGGGCCATACGCACATTAAAATGAGGAACGGTCTTCTCTCTAGAGTAAGAGTCCTTTGTCCTCTTTTGAATAGGAGCTGTTATATTTCCCCTGGTCTGCTCAATATTTATCTACTGAAATCTAAAACAAGTTGTCTAGTCATTAGTTGCAATGCTCTTTGTAGGATCTTGCTGTGTGACTGCTTTATATTGGCCTGTCTTAGCGAAGTGGGAGGTTCTGTACTAATACATGTTCTTTAATTCCTGAACATGGAATGTGCTACCAAAATGCATTTTGTTGTTGCCTATCCATGTTTTTGGTACATTTATTTCTCCATTTTGTTTGACTTTCTTTTTCACCCCCCCCTTTCCTTCCTTTTCTTCCCTCGTAGGCCACTCGCTGCCCCGTACCTTCCTTCATGAAGGAAGTCAAGGTGCTCTTGGCTATGAACATCTCCACAACCATCAGTGCCCCAACATGGCCAGCTGGCAGGAGGTGCTACTCAGTCAGGGTGAGCCGGGCAGTAGTGTTTTTATCTTCTCAAGATCTTGTGCCTCACTAGTGAAATTCACCCGACTGAGGCAAGCTGGGGGAAACCTTGAGAGTCGAGCACAGTAATCAGCCCACTGGGGAGACTCTCAATCCCACCCCTTCTCCCAGAGTCAAGGGGAACTGACTCTTCTTGCTTAAATCCATTAAAAAGCAATCCTAATGCTCCCTCCCGCTTGTTCGGGAATGCAAGGCTTAAAGCAATTTGCTAAATTGGCAGTATTCTGTTTGTAGGTAACATTCTACGCAAGGTCCATTGAAAATTAGTTTGTGTCGCTCTGCCGTCCAGTTTAACGTGACGCAGCAGATACCTTTTTTTTTGGTCCGATGCTGTTGCTTGGCCCGCATTGCACTGTATGGGAAAACGAGCCAGGGGAGTTTGCGAACTGATTGGCAAAAGAAGGGAGACGTAAGGCACAGCTGGAGTTTATTGGAGGAGTTACACACAGGGAGCTTCTGTACTTCTTGTTGCTTGATTGTGGCGATCCACCCTCCTCTCAAGCCATTAGCTTCCAGGATAACCTAAACTGAATGGGAGAGGTCCACAAGCTTTTCTCCCACTGCTGTTAATCAACCAAGGTGCTTAATGCGTCTTCAGTAGATCCGACTCACCAGTCAGGCTCCCTCCTGTAACGTCTGACTGACGTGGTCATAGTTACAGGGGTGGGGACAGCACGGTATTGGAAAGCAGAGCCAAGTTGGTCCTTTGCCACAAGATACCTCCAGCGCTTTCTTTCTTTGATCTCGTTGAGTCGTGTCTCATTGTCCAGTGCAGCTTAAAAGCCAAAGGCGAATGGTTTTATGCTAGAAAGGATTGAAGCCCTTAATTTTGCTTTGGATAATTGTTTTGGTCCTTTTTTTTCTATTCAACGTGGAATGGTCTGATGTTATTTGTGCCCTATACTGTTGGTCATTTTGTCCTCTCACAAGATGGGGGAGACTGTCGTGCTCCAACACACCAAGGACCTCTCACCTTTGCCCCCACCACCCATGTCCGGCATTTATCTGATTCTATATATCTTTTGTTTGCTCTCAGTTGGGCCTCATCACTTCAGAGACTGAAATGCTGTTTGGTTCATTTCTGCAGGCTGATTGATTTAATTGGTTTTCTTTTGCGGCAGGAGTGCGGTATGGCCAGCAAGGTACCAGCGAAATCCCCTCTTCCACAGCGATCAGCCACCATGGCAACAGTGCCATGGTGACGAGCCAAACAGTCCTACAGCAGGTCTCGCCAGCGAACCTGGACCCAGGCCACAGTTTGCTGTCACCTGATGCCAAGATGGTGAGTACACCTGCCCCTTTGTAACTGCAAAGCTGATAAGATAAGGGTTGGGGAAGGGAAAACAAATGGGTCTTGTTTTTAAATGGTGGAAGGTTCCAATGAAACAATGGGAGCACTGTCGGAAAAGCAGGCCTGGAATCCAAAGCAAGTCAGGATTGAAAGGTTTAGCTGTAACCCTTGCCCACAAAGCATTAAAGGTGCAAATCCAAAGATCGACCAATAAAACAGACAAACTACTTTAGCTTATCGATTGAATACATTATAAGTTCCATTCTGGGCACAACCACCAGAAACATGCAGGTCGATAATAAGGTCAATTAATCCATCCAGTCTTTTTTTTACATCAGTTCCTACAACTTTGGAATAATTGAGGGAATCACGAACACAGACAGAAATGCTGGAGGAAGTCAGCAGGTCCAGCAGCGTTCATAGGAGTTAACGATATATAACCGGCATTTCGGGCCTGAGCCTGTGTACTTGTGTGTACATTTACACGTACAGGAACAGGACAGAGTGTGTACTCGTTTGTACATTTACAGGTATAGACACAGGATGGAGTGTGTACTTGAGTGTACATTTACACGTATAGACACAGGTCAGAGTGTGTACATTTACACATATAGACACAGGATGCTGTGTGTGTACAGGAACAAGTACAGACTCTGGACGGAGTATCTACTTGTGTGTAAATGAAAACATACTTTGAGGAAGGGCTCAGGCCTGAAACTTTGGTTACGAATCTTTACCTCGTATGGGCGCTGCGTGACCTGCTGAATTCCTCCAGCATTTTTGTTTTTACTTTGGACTTATTAGATGTGACAGGACAATAAACTCTGAAGAGGTTTTATTTATTTTCACCCTTCTCTCTTTGAGAAAACAGTGGCATTGTGGCCGTGATAGTGGATGTACCTGGAGAAGTTGAATGTTAAAAGCTCAAACCCCATTCCTGCAGTTAAGGCTTTTAAACTCAAGTTATTGCATAAATTGAGAATTAAAAGGAAAGAATCAGTAAGAGTGACCAGGAAACCTGTTAAAGGATAAAACACAAAGGGGGCTCACTAATACCTTACAGGGAAGGAAATCTACTACCTGGTCTGGCCTGTACAATTCTTTCCTGGGTTAGACTTTAAACTGGGTTTGAATTATGGACACTCCATGCACATTTGGGAGATGGGAGGGATGGATGGGAAAGGGTTTGCTGGCTCCTGTGAGGCTACATTCTCCTAAAGCTGGGTGGGAATGGGGCATTTCTACAGACCTTCTCTCCCTTGCTGCACCCACCCCTCCCTGTGCCGTGACAATCCAGGGCTGGGTCTATTCACGCAGAGCCAGGAGCAAGAGCAGGCTCCTCTGCTCACTGAGGCCAACTTCAGTCAGAGTTTATGAACAAGTCGAAAGGTTCATTGTTTTGTGGCAGCATTACAGGTGCAAGCACCGCTATAAATGACATTTTCTTAAAGAAAAATAAATTCGTGCTAAAGAGAAAAAGTGAGGCCGTGTCTGCGGTTCATTGTCCATTTCAGAAATCAGATGGCAGAGGGGAAGAAGGTATTTTTGTGCCGTTGTTTGCTTGTCTTCAGGCTTCTGTCCTTCCTTCCTGATGGTAGCTGGGTGGTGAGGATCCTTGAGCATAGAGGCTGCTTTCTTCACCCACCGCCTCTTGTAGATGCCCTCGATGGAGTGGTGACCGATGCCCACAATGGCTCTGGCAAAGCTTGGAACTCTCCATAGCCTCTTCCTGGATTGGCACCTCCATATACCAGACAGTGATGCCACCAGCCAGAATTTTCTTCACTGGGCACCTGCAAGAGTCTTTAGTGGCGTGCCGAATCTCTCAATCTCCTCTCAAAGTGTAGCCGCTGGCGAGCCTCCTTCATGATTGCATCATCAAGAAGGCCCCAGGACAGATCTTCAGAGATGTTGACACCCAGGAATTTGAAGTTCTTCCCCTTTCCGATGAAATACTGGCTTGTATTCTTCTGATTTCCTCTTTCTGCACTTATCCTGCATTGCTCACACTCCTACCACTGCTGTTTGCCTGAGCCACTTCTGATTTTTCATGCAGTTTGGTTTCTCAAGACTGGAACCCTGTCACAGCCTGGGAACACCAAAGCAATTGACTCTGAAATAGCTGAGCTGGTCAGGTACTAGATTCAGCTGTAGCTTCTGAAATGGAGTTAGTAGGTAGACAAAGGGTCTTGGCAAATGGGAAGTGATAATTATATTCTGCCCGAAATCCTAATACAGCCTACTTACTCTCAGACTGGTTCCTTTATGCTCACTCAACTTCCCCTCTAAGCCCTTCTTGCCGATTAACCTCATTCACTTCTCCTTACTTGCCTTTCAATTTTGGAGCCAACTTACTACCTGGTTCAGCGGAATAGCGAGAGGCTGACTCCCGGCTGGGAAATGCCAGTTTGGATGAACTTGTTCCATTCTCCTCACTCTCCTCCTGAAGGCAGGAGTCGAGCAATCTTCAAGGCTCCCTTTTGTGGCAGGGTTTGGGATGACTATTTCTCATGCTGGGTTTATACCCAATGTACCCTCAGAGATGCCACAATGTACCTGACCTCAAATATATTTTGCAAAGGAGGGTTAGGGAAGTTTAAACAAGCTTCCCAGGCGTGATTTGGGGAATATTCCATCCAACCACACAACAAGGGGTTTCTGTGCACTTTCCATGCACATTCATCTGAATCACCGATGGATGTCTGGAAATTTTCATTGGAAGTGTGACTTCCTTCTGGGAGGAGACGTGAATGCTTTATAAATGAGAGCACTGGAGACTTTCTCAGTATGTATTCATTGGCCACAAGAGTAAATCACCAATGTCAGGACCAAAAGGAAGATGAATGCACAAGAAAATGGACAGTTGGCCTTTCAGGTCGGGTCCTTTGAGGTAGACTGAAGTTGGGTGAGACAAGAACAAGAGGACATGGGTTAAGGGTGAAAGATTTGAAGGGAGCATTGGGGGGGGAGGGAACTTCATCTCACTGTGGAACGTGCTGCCAGCTGAAGTGGTGTATGCGGGATCAATTCTGACATTTAAGAAAAGATTTGATTGCTGCATGGATGAGAGGGGTATGGACAGGGCGGGGGTTGGTCAATGGGAGTAGGCAGAATAATGGTTCAGCAGCGGGCTGGTCCTTCAGGGAGAGTGGTGGTAATTTTGGGAATGAGGTGGTTCTTTTGGTAGCTTGTGGTCCTGTTGGGAATGGGCTGGACCTCGGAGTAGAGTGGACCTGCTGGGATTGGGGTGGTCCTTTTAGGAGGGGATGGTCCTTTTAGGAGGGGGTAGTCCTTTTGAGAGAAAGTGGTCCTTTTGGAAGGGGGTGGTCCTTTTGGAAGCTGGTTGTCCACTTGAGAGTGGAGTGGTCCTGTTGCCACGTACCTGACATGCCTCTCTATTGCAGATCACTGCCGCGGGTGGGCCCCTGCCTCCGGTCAGCACGCTGACAAACATCCATAGCCTGTCACAGCCGCCACATCACAATCACCAACAAACACAGAACCTCATCATCAACCCGCTCTCTGGAGTCATGGCGATCGCACAAAGTAAGTAGGCCTTCTTCCCGAATGACGTTTTGTGCTTTGCATTATTGGGCTTTGTGACGTTCCGCAGACTCAGGTCGACACGTGCCTCTAATCATTCATGAGGGATTAGCAGTGTACCCGATGGCTCTCTCTAAAGGCTGGCTCACCTTCCCCTCTTCAGAATTTAGGGGCACAGATTCAAAATAGCCAAACATGATATCAGGATGGATAAAAGAAGGATTTTCTACACATAATGAGTGATTCACTACAAAAAAAACCTGAAGGCAAGCCTGGAGTTTCATACTCGTTACTGGAGTGCATTCTGAAGCATCTGAACCACAGCTGTTCCTTTGAAAGTGGCTCCACTGATATCTCAGCTTGTTTATTATCACTTCAAGGTGATATTTACCAAATTTTGGATGTAAATGTCCACCTAAACTTTCCCTTTAGGTGTTTAATCCAGTTAAATTCTAATACCTGAACATCGAATGTTTCAGCGAGCCTGATGGTTTGGGCCAGGCTCACTCAATCGGGCAGAAGATGTGTGTGGGATGTGTCATCAGATCCAAGTGTCAGAACACCAGGGTCAGGAACACCAGGGACATTGACACTGGGGGGATGGTGGGGGGGGGGGGGGTCAGGGAAACCAAAGGACAGGAACACCAGGAGTCAGGAACACGAAGGGGGGGTGGGGGGTGTGGGGGTCAGGGACACCAGGGCTCAGGGACACTGACACTGGGGGGATGGGGGGGTCAGGGACACCAAAGGTCAGGAACACCAGGGACATTGACACTGGGGGGATGGTGGGGGGGGGGGGGTCAGGGACACCAAAGGACAGGAACACCAGGAGTCAGGAACACGAAGGGGGGGGTGGGGGGTGTGGGGGTCAGGGACACCAGGGCTCAGGGACACTGACACTGGGGGGATGGGGGGGTCAGGGACACCAAAGGTCAGGAACACCAGGAGTCAGGAACACGAAGGGGGGGTGGGGGGTGTGGGGGTCAGGGACACCAGGGCTCAGGGACACTGACACTGGGGGGATGGGGGGGTCAGGGACACCAAAGGTCAGGAACACCAGGGACATTGACACTGGGGGGATGGTGGGGGGGGGGGGGGGTCAGGGACACCAAAGGACAGGAACACCAGGAGTCAGGAACACGAAGGGGGGGGTGGGGGGTGTGGGGGTCAGGGACACCAGGGCTCAGGGACACTGACACTGGGGGGATGGGGGGGTCAGGGACACCAAAGGTCAGGAACACCAGGAGTCAGGAACACGAAGGGGGGGTGGGGGGTGTGGGGGTCAGGGACACCAGGGCTCAGGGACACTGACACTGGGGGGATGGGGGGGTCAGGGACACCAAAGGTCAGGAACACCAGGAGTCAGGAACACGAAGGGGGGGTGGGGGGTGTGGGGGTCAGGGACACCAGGGCTCAGGGACACTGACACTGGGGGGATGGGGGGGTCAGGGACACCAAAGGTCAGGAACACCAGGGACATTGACACTGGGGGGATGGTGGGGGGGGGGGGGGTCAGGGACACCAAAGGACAGGAACACCAGGAGTCAGGAACACGAAGGGGGGGGTGGGGGGTGTGGGGGTCAGGGACACCAGGGCTCAGGGACACTGACACTGGGGGGATGGGGGGGTCAGGGACACCAAAGGTCAGGAACACCAGGAGTCAGGAACACGAAGGGGGGGTGGGGGGTGTGGGGGTCAGGGACACCAGGGCTCAGGGACACTGACACTGGGGGGATGGGGGGGTCAGGGACACCAAAGGTCAGGAACACCAGGAGTCAGGAACACGAAGGGGGGGTGGGGGGTGTGGGGGTCAGGGACACCAGGGCTCAGGGACACTGACACTGGGGGGATGGGGGGGTCAGGGACACCAAAGGTCAGGAACACCAGGGACATTGACACTGGGGGGATGGTGGGGGGGGGGGGTCAGGGACACCAAAGGACAGGAACACCAGGAGTCAGGAACACGAAGGGGGGGATGGGGGGTGTGGGGGTCAGGGACACCAGGGCTCAGGGACACTGACACTGGGGGGATGGGGGGGTCAGGGACACCAAAGGTCAGGAACACCAGGAGTCAGGAACACGAAGGGGGGGTGGGGGGTGTGGGGGTCAGGGACACCAGGGCTCAGGGACACTGACACTGGGGGGATGGGGGGGTCAGGGACACCAAAGGTCAGGAACACCAGGAGTCAGGAACACGAAGGGGGGGTGGGGGGTGTGGGGGTCAGGGACACCAGGGCTCAGGGACACTGACACTGGGGGGATGGGGGGGTCAGGGACACCAAAGGACAGGAACACCAGGAGTCAGGAACACGAAGGGGGGGATGGGGGGTGTGGGGGTCAGGGACACTAGGGCTCAGGGACACTGACACTGGGGGGATGGGGGGGTCAGGGACACCAAAGGTCAGGAACACCAGGAGTCAGGAACACGAAGGGGGGGTGGGGGGTGTGGGGGTCAGGGACACCAGGGCTCAGGGACACTGACACTGGGGGGATGGGGGGGTCAGGGACACCAAAGGTCAGGAACACCAGGAGTCAGGAACACGAAGGGGGGGTGGGGGGTGTGGGGGTCAGGGACACCAGGGCTCAGGGACACTGACACTGGGGGGATGGGGGGGTCAGGGACACCAAAGGTCAGGAACACCAGGGACATTGACACTGGGGGGATGGTGGGGGGGGGGGGGGTCAGGGACACCAAAGGACAGGAACACCAGGAGTCAGGAACACGAAGGGGGGGATGGGGGGTGTGGGGGTCAGGGACACCAGGGCTCAGGGACACTGACACTGGGGGGATGGGGGGGTCAGGGACACCAAAGGTCAGGAACACCAGGAGTCAGGAACACGAAGGGGGGGTGGGGGGTGTGGGGGTCAGGGACACCAGGGCTCAGGGACACTGACACTGGGGGGATGGGGGGGTCAGGGACACCAAAGGTCAGGAACACCAGGAGTCAGGAACACGAAGGGGGGGTGGGGGGTGTGGGGGTCAGGGACACCAGTGCTCAGGGACACTGACACTGGGGGGATGGGGGGGTCAGGGACACCAAAGGACAGGAACACCAGGAGTCAGGAACACGAAGGGGGGGATGGGGGGTGTGGGGGTCAGGGACACCAGGGCTCAGGGACACTGACACTGGGGGGATGGGGGGGTCAGGGACACCAAAGGTCAGGAACACCAGGAGTCAGGAACACGAAGGGGGGGTGGGGGGTGTGGGGGTCAGGGACACCAGGGCTCAGGGACACTGACACTGGGGGGATGGGGGGGTCAGGGACACCAAAGGTCAGGAACACCAGGAGTCAGGAACACGAAGGGGGGGTGGGGGGTGTGGGGGTCAGGGACACCAGGGCTCAGGGACACTGACACTGGGGGGATGGGGGGGTCAGGGACACCAAAGGACAGGAACACCAGGAGTCAGGAACACGAAGGGGGGGTGGGGGGTGTGGGGGTCAGGGACACTGACACTGGGGGGATGGGGGGGTCAGGGACACCAAAGGTCAGGAACACCAGGAGTCAGGAACACGAAGGGGGGGTGGGGGGTGTGGGGGTCAGGGACACCAGGGATCCAGAATATGGTTGCGTGTATTCGGGGTCCGGAATGCTGATTATTTCCCCTCTGTTTCAGCTCTTTGGGTTCAGTGGAAGTTTTTTTAAACAACTGTGTATTGCAAAAAAAATGAAATAAAAGATGTTTTTGAGATATTACAATATCTGGAAATCTGCTATTCCGGCACCTCCACAGACCCAAGGGTGTCGGATTAATAGACCTGTACTGGAATTGTTTAAACTAAGCAGAGGTGATATGTAGCAAAGGTATTTTTGGTCGCCCTGGATACTGACCTTGTTCTCTTGCTTTGATACTTGCAGGTATAAGCACGTCACAAGGGCAGAGTGTTCCTGTCATTAACAGTGTCACGGCTGGGAGCCTGGCAGCTCTGCAGCCCGTCCAATTCTCACAGCAGCTCCACAGTCCACACCAGCAGCCAATCATGCAGCAGTCACAGAGTCACATGTCGCAGCAACCCTTCATGGCCACCGTGACCCAACTGCAGAACTCTCACAGTAAGGCCTTGTCCCGGTTTGGTGAGGGAGTGGTGGAGGATGGGGCTGAACAGAATGGGCTGGTGCTCTGCAATGTAATGGGAGCAGCATGAGAACTGCCTAGTGTCCCTCTCACTGAAAAAGCTGAAGGATTCTCTATCTTAATCTTTAAAATATATTTTTTTCCCCCTTCTCTGTCTTGCAAGCCCAGGTCCTAGATTTCCTTTATCTACAGAGAAATTAAAGCTCACAATAATTCTGCAGTGATAAGCCATATTTAGCAGAATCTATAACATTAGCACTTATCTCCAGTATTAGTGAGAGCTCAGATTTCCCCAGATTCACTGAGATGACGAGGGAGGAATTGGTCTGGCAATGATCGTGTTGGTTGGGAAGGGGTATGTTTGAGCATAAACGTGAAGCTGGCTGGTATTTTAGGATATGAATTAAGGTATTTGTTCATGGGGTGGCCATGTGATGGGCAAGGCCAGCATTCATTACCCATCCCTAATTACTGCTGAATTTAGATTTTAAATGTAGACACACAACCCACTAGACCTTGCCGGCCAATTAACCTACAACCCCCGTACATTTTGAAGGGTGGGAGGAAACCAGAACACCCGGAGGAAACCCACGCCAACACGGGGAGAACATACATAGGTGCCAGATTTGAACCTGGTGCAGTAACAACATTGTGCTAACCGTTGGCTAACCACGCTGCCCTTTTAAAAAATTGAAACTTTCTTCCATTACACCCAATTAACCTACAATCCCATACATGGGAGGAAACCAGGGTGCCCGTTGAAAACCCACGCAGATAAGGCGAAACGTATGAATTCCTTACAGCCAGCGCCAGATTTGCACCTGGGTCGCTGGTGCTGTAATAGCATGGTGCTATCCACTCCTTTTTTTTGTGGAAGCGGTTAATAGCCAATCACATTGCTGGGCCTAGATTCACACATCGCTCACAACAGCATATTTCCTTCCTGAGAGGATGTTTGTGAACCAGGCTGTTTTTGCAATGATTCTTTCCTGCTCAATAATATTGATACCTGAGCTTTTTTAATTCCAACCTTCTTAGCTGACCGGCAGGGAGGGAGACAAGCTCCTCACTCAGATTTTTAGTTCAGGCTAAAATATACATAACAGAACCTGCTGGAAATTCTCAGCAGGTCACACTGCATCTGAGGGAAGGGAAGCAGGGGTTAATGTCCCCGGTCAAAGCCCCTCCGTCAGGTCTGGGTCGGAGAGAGAAGTAGCTTGGTGGGTGGTGACGTCAGAATAGTTAATAGTTCAGGCTCCTATTTGTTACTACCTGCAATAATATGAAACGCAGTACTTATCCACATGGTGAAAGATGGATATTTTGATAGAACAAAATCAAAGGTGTCAAATATCCTTCTATCTAGATGCACTGAGTAATCTTCCTGATTTCTCATCCACCAGCCAAAAAAAAGAGTTAAACAAGGTCGCGGAAGCCCAGAATACCTCCTCCTCACTGAGAACCATGTAGGACTTTTATTTCACAACAGGTATTGTTGGATCGATGAAGCAAGTTTAAAAAGAAAATTAATTTTATAATTTTGAAAGACATCCCTGTGAATAACTATTAACCCTTAGAGCACCAATAATTCTGGGCATCTAAAACAATTTTGTAATCACAATAAGACATTCTTCAATAATAATAGACTTAAAATGCTGAAGAGCAAGTTTGCGTTTGTTTTAAAGTGTTGCATCAGACGATCACCTCTCCATCTGTCCCTCATAAATGCCAATGGCGAATTACTGTCAGTGCTTTGCATTGCATCAATGGTGTCGATGTAGGTGTTTGTGGAGGCCTGTGGGCAGCTCTGAAGTAGGGGGACGTGGAACCTCTCTCACAGCTTTCTGTATGTCAAAATAAAATTCCTTCTACCCCCCCCACCCCCACCCTCACTGGAATAATATTCGATCGGTGCTCCCTATCTGTAACTTGGAGGGACAAAGAACCCCACTTGTTAGAAATCCCATCCAGGCCATGTGCTACTCTAATTCTAAGACATTTTGCCATACATTCCTTTATTATCAGCAGGTCAACGTCCTAGTATTTCCTATTATCACTACTCAGCGGTGCAAGAGGATCAATTGCTGCCTTCTCAGAGCACGTGATTGATTTTCTTGCATTGGGTGGAAAATAACAGCCTGTTTGCTGCACCTACATCCAATATAATGATAAGTGCCAGAGATAACAACTTGTTTATAAGCAGGGCTTGTTAAAAGCTGCTATCACATTATTGCAAAACCTTGACTCAACACTTTGAACCAATGGCTGCCAATCATTTACTCAAAAAATTGTGCACCCCATATCTGCTCCTTTCTTGGGAAAATATCAGATCTCGCTGGGTTGCCATTGGAACAGGCATTAGCAAGACTGGTTATTTTCAAAAGTGCCCATTCTGCCTGTGAGAGATTAGGGTATAATTGTCAGACCATGAGACACAGGAGCAGAAATAGGCTATTCTGCCCATCGAGTCTGCCCCGCCATTTAATCATGAGCTGATCCATTTTCCCACTCAGCCTCACTGTCTGGCTCTTCTCCCCCCCCCATCACTTTTGATGCCCTGGCTAATCAAGAACCTATCAATCTCTGATTTAAATACACCCAATCACCTGTGGCAACAAATTCCATAGATTTACCACCCTCTGGCTGAAGAAATTCCCTGCATCTCTGTTCTAAGTAAAGTTGTCCCCTCTTGTCCTAGACTCTCCCACCTTTCCATATCTACTCTGTCCATGCCTTTCAACATTGAAAATGTTTCAGTGAGATCCCCCTCATTCTCCTAAATTCCAATGAGTACGGGCCAAGAGCTGTCAAACGCTCTTCATACGATGATCCTTTCATTCCCAGAATCATCGTAGAGAACCTCCATTCAACCCTCTCCAATGTCAGCACATTTATTCTTAAATGAGGAGCCCTAAACTGCCCACAATACACCAAGTGAGGATTCACCAGGGCCTTAAAAAGCCTCAACACCACATCCCTGTTCTTATATTCTATTTCTCTTGGAATGAACGTCAGATTTGCATTTGCCATCTTCACCACCGTCTCAACCTGTAAGTTTGCCTTCAGTCTATCTTGCACAAGGGCCCCCAGGTCCCTTTGTTTCAGGGGCATTGTGGTCAACGCCCAACATTTTGATCCAATATTAACCACTGGATGGGTATAAAGAAGAGCTGAATGTTGCTCCGGCCTGAGACCAACTGTGTCCCATCACCCTCACTACCATCATACAGCCTGTGGTGAATCACACCAACCAGCCCACTGCCAAGAAATACATCTGTACCATTGCCTCTAGGTTTTATAATGTGTGCGAGCATTCACCTTTGAGAATGGAATTCTTCAATAGGTGCCGAGGGCCACACAGTCACTCCAGGTTATTGGAGAGAGAGAGAGAGAGAGAGAGAGAGAGACGGGTCGGTCAATGCTTGGAAAATGGCCAGATAGTTGGGGGGGGACATTAAAAAGAATTTAAAGAATCAGACTTTGTGCTTCCCCATAACTCCCCTCAAGGGTAAATCAGACAGTTTCCTTTGGAACTGAAAAGGCCACAGTGAGACGTTGGGGAAGGTGGAGTTCCTCCGCACCTTCCGGACATTTTCACAAGCTTTGTTCTCTGAATGGGCTCGGCCGCAGGTGGGTGGCGTATGTGAAAGTTCTTATGTTGCTTCATTGCTATGTGCCAGGAGCAATGGTCCTCAACCGCCAGAAATGGGAAGTTTTCCAAACATGTCTTCTCCAATAAAACCAGAGAAATTCTCTGCAGGTGTGACATTATTTGTGGAGAAGGATATAATCAAAGGGATTCCAATCAGTCACCTTTTTGTGATTTTCTTCACAAAGCCAGACACAGGAAAGAGAAGACTTGACCTTTAACTGTGGCTGTGACTGTGGCCTGGACCAAGGGTGGGGTTTCACACAGCTCTCAACTAGGTCAGGCCCAGTACTTCACAAATAATATTGACTTGCACCTATCTGGTGCATCTTTCTCACCAGAATTATTAATAAGGGGCATACTGATGCACATAAGAATATGACTAGACACAAGCAACGGATGTAACCCTTCAAGCAAGAACAATTGACTCCGACAGTTTAAAGAAAAGTCACCGATTATTCACACCTCAAGACAGTGGTGTCACTTGGTTTGCTATTACCCTGTGTGGTAACTCATGGCATCACTCCCCTCCCCAACAAAAGCAGCAACTATAAAAACACCAGCAGCAATGAAAACAACAGCGCATGCTGACGAAACCACGTGATTCGAAGCATCGTTGTAATTGGGTAATAATGACAGCTCTGACTGGAGTGCATTAAAAGGTTCAAAAAGTACATTACCAGAGAGTTTTAGTCTTGAAGGTATATTGATACATGTCAGCTGGGCTTACGAAAAACGTTTTTGTTGTTAAAACTAACACTGGGGATATTTTTGCAAGAATAAATTTCTGGCCGAAACACTGCATAAAAATTTTATAGACTGCCATTTTGGTGTCATCCAGTCAGCTCTGCACCCCCATACCCACACCCCCAAGACTAGTTGTACTCCTTGAGCTTAATGTGTTTTGCACTAGTGTTGGTATGTAATGTTATGGCCCACTCTAAAAGAGGGCATTTCCATTGACCGTTGATTTTGGTAATGCTGTAATCTGCGTCCAGTTGCCTGAAGTGCCTTCACAGCAGTGGGACTCATCAGTTTTCAACTTGCACCTGGAATGGGATGGGAAACAGGCAACGTCCACCAGTCCCCAACCCTATATAAAATATTAGTGGGATTTATAAGATATATTATCAGCTCTTTGACCCTGTGTCTCTCCCAGCAGTAAGGGAACATTTTGGGATATTGAGGTCGGAGAAGGAATGATATGAAATGAATCCAGTGGACGAGCCTGTTATTAACTTGCTGCCCTGACTGTGGGGTTGCTCAGTGACACTCAGTCACCTCCTTGGCACCATTAGTTGATTGCAATATATAAAGGAGTTGGGAGAAACTCAGCAGGCCATGTAGCATCCATAGATGTTGCATGACATCTACAATCACAGCGTCTGCAGAGTTTCCTACTTAACAACATTATTTGGTGGTTGGTTTACTCTGTGGGGAGGGCCACGTGATGGTTGCCGCCTGTGAATGTGGACATGCAGCTCAAATATAGAACACACAACACAGTGCGGGTCCCTTATACCATATAACAATTAGAGCATGGAAACAGGCCATTACGGCCCTTCGAGTCCGTGCCAAAGCTCTTACACTCCCCTAGTCTCACTGACCTGCACTCCGCCCATAACCCTCCATACCCTTAGACTAAAAGAAATTTTAAGTAATACACCTTTACTGTTTTTATACATGCTGACCTATTAACCTACTCAACAAAGGAAACCTTCCCTACATAACCCTCTATTTTTCTCACATCCATGGACCTGTCTATGACTCTCTTAAATGTCCGTATTGCACCAGCATCCACCACCATCCCAGGCAATGCATTCCAGACACCCTGATATCTGCCCTAAATTTTCTTCCCCTCACCTTAAATAGATGTCCTCTGGTGTTTGCTACTCCTGACCTGGGAAAAAATGGCGCTGGCTCTCTACGCCTCTCACAATCTTGTGGACCTCTACTAAGTCACCACGGATCCTTCTTCACTCCAAAGAGAAAAGCCCCAGCTCAGTTAACCTTGCCTCATTCTCCAATCCAGGCAACGTCCTGGTGTATCTCCTCTGCGCCCTCTCCAGAACTTTCACATTTTTCCTGCAAATCTGTAAATTCTTAGTCTAAAAGCTGCTTTACAGGAGGTGCAAGTGATAGTTAATGAGGCCAAATGGATCCGTGACTCCAACCAGCAACCCTAATTTCCTCTTCAAACAAGGCCATTGGCTTGTTCTCCCTCTGAAGCTATTGAAAGAATAGGTGATTTGTTTTGAGCCAATGTTATGATGTTCAGGTGCACCAAATGTGCAACAGGAAATCCTATATCTGTTGAAGAGTATAACACCGGCTGCATTGCCAACTTCCTTTGCAAAGAACATTTATTAATTTAGCTCTTTAGATATGGAGAGCAATTGCATAAGTTTGCTGACTCACTGGTGTCATTTCTATACTTGCCTTTGTCTGCAACCCTGATAACACTGGCCTGTGTCAAATTTTCCCAATCAATACTATCTCTTGGATGGATGTATAAAATTTAATTTGAAACATTTCATTGAATGACATGGGAATATTGTATGTCATAGAAGAATATCTGGGCCTTCCCTGAGTTCTCTATTGGATGGTGAAGGTCCCAGAGGTTTGAACATTAAGGCTCATAAGGGAATTGTCTGCCCAACAGATGCTTTGTTTTGCCTTTCTTTCAGTGTACACACATAAGCCAGATCCTCCCCAGTATTCCCACACCGCACGGTTCCCGTCAGCTATGGTTGTCGCGGATTCAGGAAGCATCAGCGCGCTAGCAAGCATGTCCTCCAGCAAGCAGGTAAGTGAATGCAGCAACTACAGTAGGTCCTCAGAGTGGCTACATACAGCTGGCCTTCAGCAGCCAGAGCCTGGGGCGAGTCGGTGTCTGGCGGATATACTATCAACTGTGAATGACGTGAGTGAAGATCTGATTTGTCAACAGATCAATACATCTATTGGCATTGGGTCAATTTTCCAATCAGTTTTATTTCTTTACACTGGAGGACGCAATTTACATTCTTTCCTCTCATTTCTATTGATCAGAAGATACAAAAAATACAAACCTCAATTCAAGGGCAGTTTCTTTCCTGCTGTTGTCAGGCTCTTGACCCCTCCTGATTGCCCCTGCTCTGTGTCCTATTGCAATCCTATACCCAACACTTCAGATTTATTGAGGTTTCCACTGTATCTATTAATCCATAATCCCCGTATGTTTTGAAGGGTGGGAGGAAACCGGAGGACCTGGAGGAAAGCCTCGGGGGGGAACATATAAACTCCTTGCAGACAGCGCCAGATTCGAACCCAGATCACTGGTGCTGAAATAGCGAATCCTTTCCTCCAGCTTCACCCCTCTCTTCTCACACTTGTATGCACAACTCCAGTGTGTTGTTCCATCGTGAACAGTCGAGTCCTAAGCTTTGGAATTGTCACCCTGAACCTCTCTGCCTCTCCACCCCTTTCTCCTCAGGGAAGGTTCTCCAAAAATCCACCTTTCTACAAATCCTTACGACATTAGCATTGGCTATTTCAGCCCGCCGAGTTATCTCACAGAGCAATCTCATTTCCCCTCAAGCTTTATTAATGTAACCCATTGTACCCACCAACTCCCCACTAGATTCTACCACTCACCGCCACATAATGGGGGAAACTACACAAGGCAATTGCCTTCCATCCAACATGCCTTTCGGGATGGAAACTGTAATCCCCAAAGGAAAATCCATTTGGTGACCAGGAGAACATTCAAATTCCCCAATGACATTGTTGGATCTGTTGGACACAAGCTCCACCAACGAGGTCACCGTGTCACTCCCGTTATGTGGCTTCATGTTAGAGTTTACTGTGGTGATGCTCCTGGGAAATTCTACTGTGTTGGAGGGAAAGTTGGTGTTGTCGTTGAAAATGAGCAAGCGTTCAATCAAGTTCACTTCTGGCATCAATGAGTGAGCCTCAGCACTGGCTGTCAAAAGCAGGGACCATCCAGAAATAAAATAATGGACCTCCTGGTTCTTGCAGCATCCCTGAAATTGTTCTACATTTGTTTATTTCATTAAAGTTTGTATCATATCCAAACATTGACACGTCATCCAAGTTGTAGACTGCCCAGTTACAAGGCCCCATCTGTTGATATAAAGGATCCTGTGACATGACGTTGAATAAAAGCATAGACATCTTTACCCGATCCTTCTCCCCAACAACTCAAAAATATACTATTGAATAATTACTAGGCTGCTTTTTGTGGCTTTTGCAGTGTGCAAATAGGCTGTTTTATTTAGTCTATAGTTTACTACATTTCCAAAGTATTTCATTGGTGGAGAGTGCTTTTGGACGTTCTGAGGTTACAAAGGGTATAATAGAAATGCAAAGTGTTTCAGTGCCAGTGATCTTATTTTGGATCAGGAAAACTTTCTAGATTGTTCACAAGCAAGTACGGAGCCAGGGAGAGGAAGGTGAAGGAGGAACGGAAGGGGAGGGGGCTGAATCGGGCATACGGCAAGTGAGGGAGGGAGGAATGGAAGGTGATGCCAATAGAGTTGAGCATAGAACATTGGGTGAACCGCCTTATGCCCAGAGTAGGGGATAGGTTCAAGGTGAAGGGGTGGGGGCAAGATTTAACAAGAACCTGAGGACCAATGTTTTTACACAGTGGGTGGTGTGTGTATGGAATGGGCTGCTGAGGAGGTAATTGAGGCAGGTACTATTGGATGGATTAATGGATAGTCAAGTCAAGTTTATTGTCATCTGATTGTACAAGTATAACCCAATTAAACAATTCTCTCTGGTCCTCGATGGAAAACATGCAGACACACAACCACACATAGCACACGTACATTCAAGAAATACATATAGAGGAGAAATATTCCTCTCTCTCTCTCTTTATACATATATATATAAATAAATATTGTTTTGTGAATGTGAGAGTCTCGGCTGGTTAGGGTGAACAGCTCCTTTGGTCATTCAACATTCTTACTGCCTGTGGGAAGAAGCTATTCCTCAGCCTGGTGGTGCTATCTCCGATACTCCTGCATCTCTTCCCTGACGTGAGCAGGTGAAAGATACTGTGTGCGGGGTGGTAGGAGTCCTCAATGATTTTGCGCGCCTGCTTCAGGCAACAATCCTGATAGATTACGCTAATTAGGGGTGGGGGTGGGGGGGAGATGCCAGTGATCCTCTCTGCCACTCTTATGTGTGGATTGACCTCTAATCCATTTCTCTGCAGCAACCGTACCACACTGTGGAGAAATGATAGGATGGGTTTAGAGGGATATGATCCAAACACAGGCAGGCAGATCTGGTGCGGGTGGAACATTTTGGACAGCGAGGGCAAGTTGGGCTGAGGGCCTGCGGGTCTATATTACAGCACAGGAACAGGCCCTTTGTCCCGTGATGGTTGCAATGAACATGACGCCAGATGGAGCTAAATTTTAGACAAGGAAGGAAGGAAAGAAGAACTTGAGTGGAGCATCATGGAGTGGCTGGGCCAACCGGCCCAATTTGTGCTGCGTCTCCCACAGACAAAATTGGAGAAATTATAAATTTCCGCAGGAGCGAAGAGGCAAGAGTGGGGTGAACAATCGAGGCACAAAGCTACAGGTCGAGCATCACGTTAGTTAACAGGAAAAGCAAATTAATACAAGATTGCAAAAGCCATCATAAATTACAGCACTGACAGCTACCGACCGCACTCAGAGCGATACTTGCAACAAACAAGGTAGCTCTGTGTTTTATGACACTTGGGTGCGGCTTAATTCAAGGTGGACTGGGATGTGAAACTTGCTAGTTGCTCTGAGAGAAATCTCTTTCCACATGATTTAACTTTATTGCATCCTTTCTGCTGTCTGAGTCACCGGTACATATATTAATACACTGCTTCTTATAAGCAGAATGTTGTATTGGATGGATATTTGTTTTTATGGTGCCTTCAGCTAGATGTGGAGAAAATTTAATGCAGTTTAAAGTGGATTTTGTCTCCTATCAGATTGTTGTGGAAGGAGTTAAAAGCAATCCTATAACTTGGGCATCTCAGTGAAAGCAATAGGATTGGATTGTGTATCATTTCTTTCTTCCCCATTAATCTTGAGTCATAAAGATTAACAATAATTTGCATTTATCTGGCAATTTCCAATATGTCCCAAGATAGTTCACAGGGACTTCTTTCAGGCAAACTTTAACAGCAGCATGCGGGAGGTAATTGGAGAGACGAGATCGGAAAGGAGAATTTTAACGTTCACATTTAAGGAGGGGAGAGAGAGGGGGGGGGGTTAGAGAGTGAGAGAAGGGAACAGAAAGAGAGTGGGATAGGGAGGGGTATGGAGGGGGTGGGAAGAAAGAGAATTCCAAACCTAGGGGCAGAGGAATGAAGGCACAGGCTCCTCTGGTTGAGATGAGCTGATGGCCACAGGAGCAGTGCAGGGATTTTGGAGGACAACACGATTGTAGATAGAAAACTCAGAAAGAGAGTTTATCAAAATACCTGTATATATAAAATAACTCGAGGTGTTATTGACTAACCACTCAAAGTCATTAACCTGATGCAAGCTGTTAATAGAAGTTTTATTACCTCACTTGGAAATTACTCCCATCTCACTCTATTACTCCTGCAATTGGTGGCAGGCACAGCAAGCTATCTGTATTGGTGGTTACTCTTCCCATCATCCTCTGTAGTTCAGAAGATACTCAGTCAGTTGCCTTTCTGAACCCTCATTTATGGAAGCAATAATCTTAGCTACGATTAGGAGGGAGATTACATTGGGAATAATATTGAGCTGGTTTGCTATGGACCCTTGGCACATAATTGGTCTCCTTATGAATAGTCTTGTGTTTATGAATTGTAGAGAAAATACCTGTGGCGTTTAGGACTGGAGATTTAGAGGCATGCAGAATGTCCAGGTACAGCCTCCAGAAGGCCGTCACCAGCGCAGAGACAATTCCAGACAAGTTGGAGTCTCAGACAGACTCCCGCCAGCTATGGCAGGGTTTGAACACCATTAGATTAAACAAGACAGTAACATCATTTGTGTTGAATCCCTTGCAGTTGAGCTCAATAATTTCTGTGCTCACTTCTAAGTAAGAACTCTCACGAGTTCCCACAGCTCCCAGTGATGCTGTGCTTCCAGTCTCTGAGGTGAAGGTGAACTGAATTTTCAGGAGGGTCGATCTTTAGCGGTGTCCAGCTGAGACAGTGTACCTGACTAAGTTCAGCCCAAATGGTCAACATGGTCTGGTCCAACCCAGATGGTGAACCTGATGGGTCAGGCCCAGATGGTGAACCTGGTCTGAAATGACCCAGACAGTGAACTGGGCTAGGCCCAGACAGTGAATGTGACAGGTAGGGCCCAGATGATGAACCTGGCTGGGGCCAGATGGTGATTTGGTTGTAAACCTTGACAACATTCCCTATTCAATTTTCCTTTAAGTCGACAATTAAGATCAGTTTCAATCTCTGGCCACGAGGTAGCTTTGCCGAATGAAACATCCCAGTCCAAACTGTCTCCAAGTTATTTGCAATATATATAAAAAAAACATTTAATCAAATAGCCTTGGACAAAGCCAGGGACAACTTACTGAAGTAACGTATCCTGACAGTCCTGCAACAATCAGCTGTGGATTGTTAGTTTATGTGGCACCAGTTCATACTGCTAAGGTGGAATTGCTATCAAGGGGTGAATGCTTCATATAAAATCATAGAAATGTAACCTACAGCGGCCATTCAGTCACCTATGTTTTGCACTGACCCTAACCCATCGACAGGTCACAGCTCCTCAAATGCATGTCCAAGGAGTGTTTAAATGCTCTGCGTCTGTGTAAAAAAAAACTCTCAACAAGCCAGATACCTGCCTCCTTCTTGGTGAACAAAAAAAAATACACTTTCCTCATTTCTCCTCTAATCCTGTGAGCTAAGACTTTAAATTTATGCAACCAGGTCTCCAATCTCTATATGAAAGGAACTAAATCCGCACTGTTTACTCTAGCCAGACCCTTCCTAATTTTATATTCCTCAAATAAGTCTCCCTTTGACTTCCCTTGTTCCAAAGGAAAAAAAAACCCTAGTCAAACATCATAACCGCAATGCCCAAGTTCAGTCAACATCCCCCTATATCTACTCTGCACCTCTCTACTGGTCCTATATTGTACGAGCAAAAACCAAATAAAAAGGGAGAGAGATGGGGAAGGAGGACAGGCTGACAGGTTATAGGGTAGATGAGAAAAAAGTTGAGATGATGGGGAGGGGATAGCTCTCTGAATGGAGGGGTGGGGAGATAGGGAAAGAGGGAGATGGGGGAGGGGCCTTCCCTCTCCATTCAGAGATCTACCCCTTCCCACATCACCTCAGCTTTATGTCTCTTCCACCCTCCCACCCATATCCATCTATTAGCCGGTGCTCCTCCTCTGCCCCTTCCTCTCTCCTCTCCTCTCCCCCACCCCCCACCTTTTTACTCAGGCATTGGCGCTCAGTCCGAAACGGTGGTTACCCTTCACTTCCTACAGATGCTGTGTGACCTGCTGAGTTGCTTCTCCCCTTTCAGTACCACACTACAATCACAACATCTGCAGGCTTTCCTGGTTAACCTATTGTAGGCCACTATCAGTAACCACCAAGACTTGGCTAAGGGAATGATAGGCTTTAATGTACACAAGAACCTTGCTGGCCCGGATCCAGGTCTAGGAATGGAGGGAAGGGAGAGGTGGCTCGACCTTTATAGCCCAAGACCACGGGAGAGGAGTCATAGGGTATTAGTGGGTGGGCCAGCCACAATAACTATATACAATGGAGGAAACATATCACCACACCTATATTGTATGCCTTGGCTATGTAACAGAAGCCTCTTTTGGCAGATGCGTCCTTTTGAAAGTACGCATCAAAACTGTACATCATCCTGCAGGTGTGGTCTCGACAGCGCACATGCAATGGTAAAATCTCTTGCATCAAAAGCCAGTCATTCCATTGGCCTTCTTTACTGGCTGCTGAATTTGCATATTCAATCAACTTGTGAGCAAGGACACCTCATTCCTAAGCATGCCAACATTTCCCCAGTCTAACCAAAAATACCAGTGGAGAAGCTTGCATTTACGCACTCTATTCTGCATCTTTATGTCTCTGTCCACTCCCTCAACCTAGAACACTTTTGAATCTTTTTCACAACTCAGTCACACCAAGTGTTGCGTTGGGGACAAACTTAGAAATATTCCCTTGTTGCCATGTCTGTCCCATTCCCTTGCTGACCTGACTGTATGTCATACACTGCCAGACTTGGGAACAACACCTCATCTTCCATCTGGGCACCCTCCAACCGGATGGCATCAACATTAACTTCTCCAGATTCCATTAAACAACACCCCCCCATCTTCTTCCCCTGTCGCCTTTCTCCCACCCCCCCTACCCTCCCTCTCTCTCTCTCTCTCTTTCTCTCTCTCTCTCTCTCTCTTCCCTTTTCCTTCTGTCTCCTTTCACCTCTCCTCTTATTATATCCACCTTTTGTGAGTCTGGACTCCTCTCTTCAGTCTTTATCAGACGCCTTCCTGTCCTTGCATAAACCTTGGCAAAGGCCTCAAACCCAAAATGTCAGTAATATATCATTACCTACTACGGACGCTGCGAGACCAGCTGAGTTCCTCCAGCATTTCTGTGTGTTTCTAGGATAAATATTACGTTCAGTTATTGGTTTTCCATCCCGTAATTTCTTACAGAAAACTCATACAGGTTTTCTTCTTCAATAAAAGCCTATTCAAATATGTGGAGCTGCACTGGATACAACAGCTGTGACTCTTTAAAGCTTAGGCCCAGATGTGGTCCATGTGGCCGCCTCAGCTGAATCCCATCACGAAGAGCCCCTAGTTTCCAGCACCGTCAGCATTTCCTTGCTGCAAGGCACTGAGTTTTCAATGTGCCAATCCGCAAGGACATAACCTGAAGTCCCCTGACAAAGAATGGGCAAAGACAAAGATCATCTACAATTTGCCCAAAAGTGCTATATTTTTTTTAAATTTAATTAAAAAAAAATTAAACATACAGCACGGTAACGGGCCCTTCCGTCCCACGAGCCCATGTTGCCCAAATACCCAAATTAACCGACCACCCTGTACGTTTTCAAGGGTGGAGGAAACCAGATCACTCAGAGAAAACCTGTGCAGATAGAGGGGGATCATTCAGGCTCCTTACAGACAGCGCTGAATTCGATTCCGGGTCGCTGGCAATGTAACGCTGGCATTGCGCTAACCGCGATGTTAACCATGCCTCCCAAGCGAGTTTGTCTGGTGTGTTAACACTGTTACAAGCAAGTCAAAACATTTCTAGATGCCTACATTACACAGATTCAGATTTCAGATTTATTATCAGAATGCATACCTGAAATCACATACAACCCTGAGATTCCTTTTTCCTGTGGACGAGACAGAATTGATAATGCGAGAAATACACATGTAAAGAAATAAGGAAATGTAAACAAACTGTGCAATACAGAGAGGGGAAAAAAACTCAATAAAGGGCAAAAGAGTCCTTAAATGATCCCTGATTGAGTTTGTTGTTGAGGAGTCTGATGGTGGAGGGATAGCAGCTGTTCCTGAACCTGGTGGTGCGAGTCTTGTGCCATCTGTACCTCTTGCCTGATGGTAGCAACGAGAACAGAGCGCGTCCTGGGTGGTGTGGATCCTTGATGATTGCTGCTGCTCTCTAACAGCAGTGTTATCTACAGGGAACATGTAGATGTTGATGGTGGGGAGGGTTTTGCCTTTAATGTCTTGGGCTGTATCCACTACCTTTTGGAGGACTTTACGCTCCGGGATATTGGTAATGTGGTAAATTGTTAATTGATCTGTGTAATATCCCCATACCAGACCATGATGTAGCTGGTCAGCACACTATCCTCCACGCAGCTGCAGAAATTTGCCAGGGTTCCCAGTGTCATACCAAATCTCTGCAAATGCTTGAGGAAGTCGAGGGGTTTATGTGCTCTCTTCACGATGCTATAAGTATGTTGGGTCCAGGAAAGATCCTTCACCTCTGATTCTCCTAATAATCACTGGATCGTAATCCCCTGGTTTTCCCTTCTTGAAGTCAACAACCAGCTCCTTGGCTTTGCTGAGGTTGTAGTTGATGCACCATTCAGCCAAGTTTTTAATCTCCCTCCTGAATGCTGACTCACTGCCCATTTTTACACAACCCACCACCATGCATCGTCAGCGAACTTGTAAATGGTGTCGTCGTCGTACTTCAAGCATTATAAGACTTCCATCTAGCTAATCCTTCACCATTGAAAATAGCTGGGAAGATGAAATACTGTGACTTACCGCAGGTAAATGAATTGGATCTAATTGCATGTTTTTGTCTGAAGTACACTGATACTGTCTTTTCTGTTAAGAATATCAATTTATCACCTAATCACTACACAGACACTTGAATCTAATTAAATAACTAATTTATTTTTATTGCCGTAAGATGACTAAGGGTTAATGAACATCAAATAGAAATTTTAATGTGAGTTGGGATTCTGATACACAAATCTCAATCAGTTGTGCTGTCAAGCAGAGCAATACTCCTCAGCAAGTGACATTTGCTTTCAAAATCACTATCAACCAGCCGGCTAACAGTTCAGCTTAAACTGACTTGATTAATATTGCTTTCACACTCCGATAGCCTTGGATGAACCAGCTTGTTTGAGCCAGCCTTCCCAGTGCAGGAAATGTCCCTTATCAAAATATTGCCTGATGCTACCTGTTGGCTGAAAATACCTCCTGATAATTACCAGCCGTTCTATCAGGAATTATAGTCACCCTCCTTTGAAGGATAGCTAACTGGAACTAATGCAGTGCTTTGTGCATGAGATGACGCATAAGTCAACGTAATTTCTTAATCTTGTTGCTCTTTGGAGCGTAGAAGGATGAGAGACTTGATAGAGGTCTACAAGATTGTGGGAGGCATAGGTAGAGTGGGCAACCTGTTTCCCACGGCGGGATTGGCAAACACCAGAGGACATGTAGACAAAGTTCGGGGAGATAAGTTTAGGGGAGACATCAGGGTTGTTTTTTTTAACAGAGAGGTGCCTGGAATACCTTGCCAGGGGTGGTAATGGAGGCTGAAACTCTTCGATAGACACAAGGATGAGGAAAAAGTAGAGGGCTATGAGAAAGGTGGGGTTAGTATTTTTTGGGGGGGATATATCAAGGGCCGAAGGGCCTGCACTGTGCTGTGGTGTTTCAGAAGGATCCAACCTTGCTTTTCCATCTACTACTATATTGAAGCTTTGGATATGAGTACAAGGCCCATGGAAAGGGATGGGAATTTGAAAGAATTGAGTAAACAGGAAAGAAAAGCATTTCTTCTCACTCGGAGAATAATGGGAAAGTAGAATAAATGATCAGGGAAGATTATTGAAATTGTGAAATTGGTTCATGACAGTGGGAAAATGACAAGGATTGCAACAGACTCTAGCTGTTCCCACTGGTATGTTTGTGACATGGACCTTTTAAAGAATAAAATGTCTCCATTATAGGATTTATATTCTGTGGCTGTGTTTCTGAGAGGTTTTCCAATAAGTTGCATCTTAATCCATTACAATTCAGACGCAAAATAGGAAAGTGATTCACGAGAATCTTGATGTGCTCTCTTCACGATGCTATAAGTGTGTTGGGTCCACACCTCTGATTCTCCTAATAATCACTGGATCGTAATCCCCTGGTTTTCCCTTCCTGAAGTCAACAACCAGCTCCTTGGCTTTGCTGAGGTTGTAGTTGATGCACCATTCAGCCAAGTTTTTAATGCACTAAATAGTGCATTAAATCCCATCTTCTTTCCCCTCAACTCCTGAATGGAGCTGATATGGCAGTGATTGGAGGTGCAACAAGCTCAGGCAGGCTTGTCTGAGTTCCCATCTCGAAGAAGCCTCTTCATAGGAGAGAGTTCAGTGGGTAGAGGCACGTTGCACCAAAGCACTGGGGCATGGTGCTTTGGGGTCAGGCACTGCCCCCTGACCGGATGCAAAGTGCAGCTGCGGACTTGAAAGGCTTGCACCAGGAGGCTTTGTCAGGAAGATTTAGACATCATGTATCTTTTGGCCTTCTTTTTTTTTTTTTTTTCTTTGGCTTGGCTTCGCGGACGAAGATTTATGGAGGGGGTAAAAAGTCCACGTCAGCTGCAGGCTCGTTTGTGGCTGACCAGTCCGATGCGGGACAGGCAGACACGATTGCAGCGGTTGCAAGGGAAAATTGGTTGGTTGGGGTTGGGTGTTGGGTTTTTCCTCCTTTGCCTTTTGTCAGTGAGGTGGGCTCTGCGGTCTTCTTCAAAGGAGGCTGCTGCCCGCCAAACTGTGAGGCGCCAAGATGCACGGTTTGAGGCGTTATCAGCCCACTGGCGGTGGTCAATGTGGCAGGCACCAAGAGATTTCTTTAGGCAGTCCTTGTACCTTTTCTTTGGTGCACCTCTGTCACGGTGGCCAGTGGAGAGCTCGCCATATAATACGATCTTGGGAAGGCGATGGTCCTCCATTCTGGAGACGTGACCCATCCAGCGCAGCTGGATCTTCAGCAGCGTGGACTCGATGCTGTCGACCTCTGCCATCTCGAGTACCTCGACGTTAGGGGTGTGAGCGCTCCAATGGATGTTGAGGATGGAGCGGAGACAACGCTGGTGGAAGCGTTCTAGGAGCCGTAGGTGGTGCCGGTAGAGGACCCATGATTCGGAGCCGAACAGGAGTGTGGGTATGACAACGGCTCTGTATACGCTTATCTTTGTGAGGTTTTTCAGTTGGTTGTTTTTCCAGACTCTTTTGTGTAGTCTTCCAAAGGCGCTATTTGCCTTGGCGAGTCTGTTGTCTATCTCATTGTCGATCCTTGCATCTGATGAAATGGTGCAGCCGAGATAGGTAAACTGGTTGACCGTTTTGAGTTTTGTGTGCCCGATGGAGATGTGGGGGGGCTGGTAGTCATGGTGGGGAGCTGGCTGATGGAGGACCTCAGTTTTCTTCAGGCTGACTTCCAGGCCAAACATTTTGGCAGTTTCCGCAAAGCAGGACGTCAAGCGCTGAAGAGCTGGCTCTGAATGGGCAACTAAAGCGGCATCATCTGCAAAGAGTAGTTCACGGACAAGTTTCTCTTGTGTCTTGGTGTGAGCTTGCAGGCGCCTCAGATTGAAGAGACTGCCATCCGTGCGGTACCGGATGTAAACAGCGTCTTCATTGTTGGGGTCTTTCATGGCTTGGTTCAGCATCATGCTGAAGAAGATTGAAAAGAGGGTTGGTGCGAGAACACAGCCTTGCTTCACGCCATTGTTAATGGAGAAGGGTTCAGAGAGCTCATTGCTGTATCTGACCCGACCTTGTTGGTTTTCGTGCAGTTGGATAATCATGTTGAGGAACTTTGGGGGACATCCGATGCGCTCTAGTATTTGCCAAAGCCCTTTCCTGCTCACGGTGTCGAAGGCTTTGGTGAGGTCAACAACGGTGATGTAGAGTCCTTTGTTTTGTTCTCTGCACTTTTCTTGAAGCTGTCTGAGGGCAAAGACCATGTCAGTGGTTCCTCTGTTTGCGCGAAAGCCGCACTGTGATTCTGGGAGAATATTCTCGGCGACACTAGGTATTATTCTATTTAGTAGAATCCTAGCGAAGATTTTGCCTGCAATGGAGAGCAACGTGATTCCCCTGTAGTTTGAGCAGTCTGATTTCTCGCCTTTGTTTTTGTACAGGGTGATGATGGTGGCATCACAAAGATCCTGAGGCAGTTTACCTTGGTCCCAACAAAGCTTGAAAAACTCATGCAGTTTGGCATGCAGAGTTTTGCCGCCAGCCTTCCAGACTTCTGGGGGGATTCCATCCATACCTGCTGCTTTGCCACTTTTCAGTTGTTCGATTGCCTTATATGTCTCATCCAGGGTGGGAACCTCATCCAGCTCTAGCCTTAGGGGCTGTTGAGGAAGCTGGAGCAGGGCGGAATCTTGGACTGAGCGGTTGGTACTGAAAAGAGATTGGAAGTGTTCTGACCATCGGTTGAGGATGGAGATCTTGTCGCTGAGGAGGACTTTGCCGTCTGAGCTGCGCAGCGGGCTTTGGACTTGGGGTGAGGGGCCGTACACAGCCTTTAGAGCCTCGTAGAAACCCCTGAAGTCGCCAATGTCCGCGCTGAGCTGTGTACCTTTTGGCCTTACTTTTTGACAATTTGGCAGTGTCCTTCAGACCCTGGTGAGAATCGGGTGTTAAAGATGTAGTAGGAACCTATTTGGTCCACTCTAACTAAAAAAAGCTAAAATTAAAAGTTACTCTTGTGCCTTCCTGACAAGTGAGGGGATGCTATGTGTCCAAGATAAATCAGTTCTTAAGTGGACTCCGAGGAACTTGCTCTCTACTCTCTCCACAGCCAAGCTATTAATGTGTAATGGAGATGGTCATCTCTGGTCCTCCTGAAGTCCACAATCATCTCCTTTGTCTTGTCCATGTTGAGACATTAACTGAGATTAACTGCCACCCTGGCCCTGGGCTGTGCTTTAGTAAGACCTCCCTCTGACCTTGCCCCATGGCCCCCACCATTCATTGTGGAGGAGGAGGAGGAGGAGGCGGAGAATTCTGATGCCCTGGTTTTGACCCAAAATGTCGCTTGTCCCTCTGCTGCTGAGCCAGCTTGGTTCTCTGCTCTAGAGGTAGTTGGCCACCAGGTTCTGATGGAATCAATTTGGTGGCAGGGCAGGCCAGTCCCTGCACCCTCTCCCCCATTGTAATGCACCTCCTCTGCGCTCCAATCCGCAGCATCCGGGCACAAGCAGTGGCCAGAAATGCAGAGAAATTGCGGCTGTAAGTTAGGCCTCCAACCGGGCTGTTGAGCCCCAGTCAGAATCACCCAGTATTCTGCAGATGCAGTAAACACAGAGCGGGGCAGCACATGGCTCCCGATGGTCTGTGGAGACCGCCACCATCCCCATCCACAGTGGAGGCACCCGCTTCAGGATAAAGGCATGGCTCAATTACAACTTGCTCCTGGCCCGAGCTGTGAATGGGTAATGGTCTCCACGGCTACCGTGACTATAGCCTTTATTCTCAAAGCAACAGTTGCTATCAATCTCTATTCGCGTCATCGGCTGCATGATGTTGCCACTCCCGCACCCCCTCCCCAACATCTACTTTCATTGGTTGTACTTCATACCCTCCAAGTGGATGCCAGCACTTTGTTGGCCTATTGGGCCAATCAAATCATGGTCGGGCCCCCTTACCTTCTGGGCTCCTGGGCTTCAGCCTACTCAGCCTAATGGGTAATCCGCCACTGGACTCAGGTTGTCATTCCCATACCTTTTCATGAGATTTTCCATCTCTTCTCTGTAGAGCGACACATCGCTGTTGATGTTCATCGGGTCATGAGTCCATGTATCTTGAGTGCTGTGATATGAATCTTCATTTCACAGAATGTTACAGAAGAAAGGCAGATAGTGAAAGCAAACAGCACACCCTGTGTACGTTGCTGAGAAATCACAAACAACAAATAGAGAAGATGCTGAGAAAGGAGGTCGTAGAAATGCTTGCTTTAGATTCTTACTGCGCCAAAGAAGGAGACCATTTGGCACATCATGTCCACGCCAATTCCCAACAGAACCTTAGATAGATCACGTAATACAAACAATGAGCCTAATGCACAACAACCAACAACAATGTTCACATTAGAGCAGTGGATTTCAAACATTTTTTTTTCCACTCACATCCCACTTTAAGTAATCCCTGTGCCATCAGTGCTCTGTGATTAGTAAGGGATTGCTTGAGGTGGGATGTCAGTGGGAAGGGAAGGTTGAGAGTCACTGCTCGAGACCCAATTGTTAATGAAATATTTTGTTTGAGAAAAATGGTCATTGGCCCATTTTCTTTGGAGTTATGAAACCCTGCACATAACGAGTCAATTAGGGATGATTAAAACAGTGGTTTTCAACCTTTTTCTTTCCACTCACACACCACTTTAACTAATCCCTATGCCATAGGTGCTCTCTGATTAATAAGGGATTACTTAGGTGGTGAGTGGAAAGAAAACGTTTGAAAACCACCGTTTTAATCGTCCCTAATTGACTTGTGCCCAGTTTCATAACGTCAAAGGAAATAGGCCAATGACAATTTTTCTCAAGCAAAATATTTCAGTCACAATTGGGTCGAGAGCAGTGGTTCTCAACCTCCCTTCCCACTCACACACCACCTTAAGCAATCCCTTACTAATCACAGAGCACTGATGCCATAGGGATTACTTAAAGTGGTATGTGAATGGAAAGAAAAAGTTTGAAAACTACTGCATTAGAGGAATGTTATAAGAGTGGCAAATTTGGTGTGTAAGGAAACTGCATGTGTTTATACATCAGGAAAAATCATTCCTTCTATACTCAGCCTGAGAGGATTTCCAGGGTTTTTGAGGAAGGAAATTATATACATAATTGGGGAACAGGAAGTCCTGATATTTTACAGGGAACATCATACACTGAACGTACATTAAATCTGAAACGCTGATTTTTGGAAATCTCTCACTCTGCGAAGGTTATGTTGACTTTGGACACTCTCCTCCACTATTCTAAAGACACAAATGCAGAGAGAATTTGGAGGCTATACTCAGTGCTGCTATACCCTCAGGGGAAGTCACATTCTCACTCTGTGTGGGGTGGCAATCAGGCTCTCTTCGCCCATGGGTGTGAACAGTGATAAGTGTCAAGCTGCTGAACTGGTTGTTTATTGCATTGGCATTTGGAATAAATAATTCTGGAGTCATCTCAGGTACGCATGCAAATACCCTCCAATAAATCTTTTCCCTTCAATGTTTCCAATCACTTATTGCCAGATAGGACAAATTTACCCAGGTAAGACAACTGATAGGGCATTCATAGGATTACTTTAGTTTGAGGACTATTGTGCCACTTTAAAGGATCAGTAATGTTTGTATTGCCAATGCCTGTGTCGCAGGGGTCTGGACTTAATGACATCCCCTGGCGTCTTCTTATCTTTGGGTTATTATGTTTGCTCTTCCAATAAATTAGTCCGGTCCCTAAAAGCTATCTTTGGCACCACCCTTCCCTGTTGAAAGAAGAAGAACCACATCATATCTTTAGCACTCCCTCATACAGGACACCACACACCAACTTGTTGTCATGAAGTCGATAATTAAAGGAGGTTATCATTAATCATGCCTTGATTCTGCTGCAATGCAAAGAAATTATGGTCTATCTTATTTAAAGACTATTTTGGGAGTAGAGAGTGAGGTGGAGGAGGTGGGGGAAAGACAGGGTTTCTTTCAAGAGCTTTCATTTTGTACTTTGGATTCAGTCTCCCTGAAGACAACTCTGTTTCCCTGATGGTGTGATGGTCAGCATTGGACTTGCTCAGTTATTTATAAAGGGTGCTGGAACAAAGACTTGATGACCTTGCGAACAAAGAGGCTTGACTTTCCACACTGCTCTCTCATTTCTTTTCCAAATTTATGAAGATGTTTTGATCAGATAAGCAGTGAGAAATTCTTCACAATGTTTGACGAATTGGTAACTGGCGCTAGCAAGCTGAAGGTTATTGGTGGAAGAATACACAGGCCAAATTTAAAAGATTTCTCCATGCTGAAGGTTTTGAAATATTAAATAGTTTTCTACAATCACTTAGTTGGGAGTTGGATAAGAGTTGGAAAAGAAAGATTAAAATGAAAGATATGAGTATATTGTAGACCAGCCATTCTCAAGTTTTTTTCGGCTTTGGCTATGACCCCCTTGGGACTCTGGTCAATGTTTATGCCCCCCCCCCCCACCCCCCGTTGCTGTAAAGCAGTCATTTTGGTTTCTTCCATACTTCTACCAACTATATGAAAAATATTTTTAATAAAATATATATTTATATTACCTGAGGTGAAAAACAGCGACTGTAGGGCTCCCGTTCAGAATCACTGTAGCGTAGACTATTCCAGTTGAAGAACAAATATCAGTAGAGATGCAGGTGAACTGACTTTACATTCTATTGGATGAAGTGAGGCACTAAGGTACAGGTCCGGCTCATGGTCTATGCTATTGCAGGGTTTGTCCAACCAGTTGAAATTTCGGGGCAATTCAAGTGCTGTATAATCAAGGAAAAATATCTGCTTTTACATTGACGAAAAGTAGTATTTCATTTCATAAGTATGTCCAAAGCATAGATGTAAGAATCTCCGGGTTGTATGTGATGTCATGCATGTACTCTGACAATAAATTTGAATCTGAAGAAGCCCCATAGATTCTCGACAGTGAATAATGAAGTGCATTGGTAGAGCTGGGGCTGTGACACTTTCAGGTGTGGAAAATTACAATGGCAATGCACTTTCTTCTCCCTCACCTCTAACAGTGGTCTCAGGCCTCTCTCAGAACCCACTCTACTCTCATTTTAGACTTTCTAAATTTACATATGTACCATTATCACAGGTTTTTTGGCCCACAAGCCTGTACCACACAATTACCCTCAATTAACCCCAAGTACGTTTTTTTTTGAACGATGTGAGCAAACCAGGATCCCCGGGGAAAATCCACGCAGACTTGGGGAGAATGTACAAGCTCCTTACAGACAGTGTGGGATTTGATCGCTGGAGCTGTGACAGCGTTGTGGATTTCTCTGAAGTCTAACAATTGCTGATGGCTTCTGGTATAACGCACCTTAAAAGGGGCTTGTTGCAGCCAGCTATGTCTGAAGTGAACTGCTGCCATGCAGCCCCAAATGCATCTTTGGACTGGCAACAGATGCCTGGGGTCAGCCCTTTAGGAATGTGCCCATGAATTTTGTTGTGGAGCATTGGTTAATTCGTGGAACAGGAAAAGGGTACAGACTCAGTTCAGAAATAATTCAATGAACTTGGGGCTCGCATTTGTCTGTCTGGTTAATAGTGGCACTTTTACCTATGAGTCAAGAAGTCATGGATTTAAATTTCTTTCCAGTAACATTAACACAAAATTCCAGGCCAACTCATCAGTGCTATATTCTCCAATTTTTTTCCGCTATGATGCTAATACAAGCTCTCATTCAACCCCCCCCCCCACCCCCCACCATGTGTGAAACGTAAAAGATTCTGTGTCACAATTTCAAAGAAGGGCAAGGGGATTATTCTCAGTGCCCTGGTCAATATTTACCTCTCTCCCTCAATCAATATCACTGCTCATTGTCACATTGCACTGGCATTGCAGAGCCACGGTCACCCTGGACAGGAATGCTCTTCAGCCCATCTGTGTCAGTCATCAAGTAATCCATTTATCTTAGAACCATAGAATACAGAAAAAAGCCATTCAGCCCTTCTAGTTTGTGCTAAAATATTATTCCGCTAGCCCCATTGACCTGCACCTAGTCTATAACCCTCCAGACCTATCCCATCCATGTATCTATTCAATTTATTCTTAAAACTTGAGCCCGCATTTATGTCAGATGGCAGCTCGTTCCACACTCCCACCACTCTCTGAGTGGAAAAAGATTTCCCCTAATATTTCCTCTAAACCTTCCCCTTTCACCCTGAAGCCAGGTCCTCTCAAATTCATCTCTCCCAATCTAAGTGGAAAGAGCCTACTCGCATTTACTCTGTCTATTCCCCTCATAAGTTTGTAAACCTCTATCAAATCTCCCCTCATTCTTCTTCTTTACAAAGAATAAAGTCCTAACCTATTTAATCTTTCTCTGTAACTCAACTCCTGAAGACCTGGCAACATCCTAGTAAATCTTCTCTGCGCTCTTTCAATTTTACTGTTCTCCTTCCTGTAGGTAGGCAACTAGAACTGCACACATTACTCCAAATTTGGCCTCATCAATGTCTTGTACAACTTAATGTCCCAACTCCTGTACTCAGTGCTTTGATTTATGAAGGCCAAGATGCCAAAAGTTTTCTTTACAACCCTGCCTGCCACTTTCAGGGAATTGTGTATCTGTATTCCCAGTTCCAGCACCAGGTCCACAGGTTTCTATGTCAAGGCCTTTCACGCACCAATCTAAATGTATCTTCCACATTGTGAGAATCCCTGCCTCCACCATCCATGCAGGTAATGTTGTGCACCCTCTGGATAAAACTATTCTCCCTCAATTTTCTCCTCTCATTTGCTTGCCCCTGACCTTGAACCACCTCTGTCCTTCAAACTTTTGCATATCTCACACAGAAGCCCCTCCTTCCCCTCAAAGCCTTTTCTACTCATAAGAAAGAAAACTCGTCTCTCATCACTGAGATGCCCCAGAATGTGCTGATTTACCACTGTCTAAGGGAGGAGCCCACTTTTCAATTCACCCTTGCAAAGCGAATCGTCTTGTTTTGGCCAAATTAGAACATATCTGCTGCTGTTGTGCCCACTGACCCTGTCCTTATCCCTTTGTTTCCTCCTCTAAGATTACTTTCCCATCATACTTTATTTCATCAACAAACCTGGAGATGCTTTTTTTCCCCAGTCAGACCATGGTAACAGGCCCTCTCAGCCCACAAGCCTGATTACACCCGATTGACCTAAAGTCCCCATACACTGAAGGGTGGGTGGAAAGCAGAGCACCCAGACGCTGAGGGAACGTACAAACTCAGACTTCGAGCCCCGATCCCTGACACTGTATCAGCATTGTATTAACTGCCACGCTAACTGAGCAGCCCCATCTATTGCTGTTGTTTGAATATTTTGTGACTGGGACCAGTTAGTAAAGAGGGCCCAAGTAAGAGCAGGAGCAAAAGGGTTAAACTTGAAGGCCAGAAGTGAGCGAAGTGCTGAATACAAGTTGTAAACTTCAACATGTGAAGTAAACTGAGCTTTTCTAATAACACTCTTCACTTTGAAAAAGAAAGGAATGATTCCAACTTAATCTTCTACAAATATTCACTCAGACAATGAGAACCCACTCCTCAATCTAGGATCAGTTCTGCTTATCTGCTGTTTCTTGCTGGAGTTGATAGAACAGCTTGTGCACCCATCATGAGGAAAAAAAAACCCACGCAGACACAGGGAGAATGTGCAAACACTGTACAGACAGCGCCTGCTTCGAACCCCGGTTGTTGGCACTGTAACAGCATTGCGCTGACTGTTACGCAAGCTGTGGTGCCCCACTCTGTGATTTCATCTTTGTCCTGTGATTCCTGGAAGCAAAGAGGAGGAGGTAGAGTTGTGGGTTTCGCTGGAAGGAGAAAATCCGATTGGAAGGACATGCTAGCATTTGGAAAGAGACTGACACTGGATGGTGTCACTGGAACTGTGGATATTTTCACCAACAAGAGCCTTTTATGTTACCCAGTGAAAATCCTCGCTGCCTTCAGGTGAAGTATTTAGTTATGGGCTGGGCAGTGATTGGTGGGGACGGTTCCACCCCATCATATTGAATGGTGATTAATAAAATATATAGGATCTTTTTCACTGATGCTCCCTGACTCGATTTAAATTCCTGACCTGTTGCTGTGGGATTCAACACCAAGTTTCCGTGCTCTGAACTTTAAATTTAGGTATATAGCAAAATAACAGCCCCTTTGGAGCCCATGCTGCCCACAATTACATCCAATCGGAGCACAGAGCACAAAAGGAAGGTACTTTAAACCTGTGGAAAGCACTCGGTAGGCAGTAGCTGCAGTATTGCATCCAACTCTGGTTACGGTTTAGATCCTGAGACAGAGAGGAAAGGGGGTTCCTTGCACAGGGATTGAAGCTGGAGAGTTGGAGTGGAGAAGCTGGCATTGTTATCTTGGAACAAAGTTGGTTGAGAGATTGGCTGGAAAAGTACAAGATTGCAACAGGCTCAGGTCGGTTTAATCGAGGGGAAGCTGCTCCCATTGGCAGGTGGTTCAAGATTTAAAGTTGTGGAGAAAATGTGTTAGTGATGGTGAGAAAATAAATCTTAAGTGCACTTGGAGAATGGTTGTGACCTGGAAGGATGGCAGAACAGAATAAATCAGTGTCTACCAATGGGAATTGGATGGCCTTTCTTAGACATGAAAGAGATTAATTTACAAGGTTATAGGGAAAGAGTTGAGCTCCATTGGACGGAAAAAAAAGCCTTCCTCTGTGTTGTAATACTTCTGAAACGATGAATAATTCCAGGACACGCTGATGTTATATTCTGATTAATAATTACTATTTGTTTTAGGGGGCGTGACTCATTTTTTTTCTGTTCTTTTGTTCTCCTTAGTGCCCTCTCCAAGCCTGGTGATGCTACACACCCCTTCCAGTCCGCTGATCAGAGAAAGCAACATTCGAGAAACAAAATGGTTCTCACAGCATCTCTCTGGTGTCTGCAGAGACCCAGAAAAAACTCACTGAGCAAGTCAGCAGACGGTATGATTCCATGGAGCACAGCAAGCCCAGCTTCCTCTGGCAGAGAACAAGGTGACACAAACTATGGCTTGAAATTCCTGTTAGGACAATATATTCCCACTGACCAGAGACATCCTGTTTCAGACCATACTATGGTTTGCACCAGTCTAATGTAAGAACAAAAGTAATGAAAGAATTCTAAAGAACTAGATTTCTCATTTTCAAACTCAAAAAGAAAATCTCTGCATAGAAACATCCATTTATCTGTTACTGGAAGTTTGTAAAACACTTGTACAGTTAACTCAAACTGAACGTTAATGAAGATGGATCACAGTTAAAAGCAAAGATTGGAAGCCAGGAATCTTGATTATTCTGATTAAATGAGGTTTTTAAGATCACCGACATTTGCATCAAGGAATGCAGGATCGACTCAGTGGAATTCCAATGTACAAGCTGAAGTACAATGTACAACTTCCTGAAGTTGTGAAAAAGCAGGCTGATGTTCCAGGATCACGGTTCAACTTCTCATTATGGGAGCAATTATTTCACTGAAAGAGGAACACATTTGATCAGTGTTGAAAAGGACATCCTTGACAGATGAAATATTGTTGAAGATTTGCAGTTCAAAGCACTCAACAGAGTTTGTAAGCTTAACCCAGAAGCCCTGAGGGCTTGATTTATTCCAGATAGCATTCATCATAAAGGGAGGGCGTTTCCATTCATAACATGTGTGAATTTTGGTGAGAAAGAAATTGTTCAGGATGATCTGAAAAGCAAGGCCTTCCTCACCTGGAAGCCAGTTCATTCCCGTGCGATATGTAGTACTCAGCCAGGTTGTCCGATGGCTTTCCATTCGCCAGTGGCTGGTAAACTTGGGAGGGAATCCAGCCATCTGTTTGCAGCGCTCCTATCTCTTGTGTTGTTCTTGAACACTTTATTTCTTTAATAATACTCCTGTTTTCACTCCCAACATCAGCCAGCACTGACACAAGAGGCATCAGATGCTGAGTATAAATGAAAATCAACGGCAAAGCATTTTTAGGTCAGTTAAACTAATGCAATGTGTCAGTATCATTAAACATGCTAAATCCAATTAAAGTTAATTTAATGTTTCTCCAACTTCCTACCTGATACAGCAAATCTGAAATTATCTTTGTGTTGTCTAGCATAAACATTCAAAACCACCGTTCAAAAACGTACCATGGGTGTAGGTTAATTGGGGGTAAATTGGGCAGGACGGACTCATGAGCCAAAATGGCCTGCTACCGCGCTGTATATCTAAATAAATAAAATTTTAAAAAATTAAATCCCTAATTTTTTTTCAGGAAGCAAACCTTTTGAAAAAAATTGTTGTCCAGGGTGATCAATGGTCCAGCCCAATGTGTCATTATTGCTTGATATCCATCTTTGTTTCAAGGGTGATTCTTCTGCCCATTATTCCAGCCAATGCTAGTCCTTGACCTCCACCTGACAATCATCTTGTCCATCTGTCTGTCCTTTGATTATCATTAAATTAAACTCATTTCATTGCAAATCCCAAAACTAACCAAAAGCTTTATTACACATCCAAGTGCGTTAGCAATTCCACCAAGGAGCCGAGTTAGATTGACTCTTGAATGATAAGAGATAAAGTTATTGATGACTTCTAGTAGCTTGCTTTGACTTGCACATGTATTCCCTTTACTGTAAATGGCTGAGTTTAATACGAGGTTCTGGGTTCGGTGGTGGGGGTGGGGGGGTGGGGGTGGGGGGAGGCGCTTATCAGGCAGGAAAAGGAGGTAATTATATAGGTCTGTCAACTATTCATAATGCGTGGAGCATGCTTCCAATGCCCAATTACCCACCATTGTCAAATTCTGTTCTAGTCACTGTACCCAGACATAGCATCGTTTTGGACAATGCAGATTCAAAGTTCATTTACTCTCAAGGTTAAACGGCAGATTCTATTTTAAATATAAAAAAAGTTTTGATTTTCTACAATTTTACCTAGTGTTTTATATCATATAACATGTCCAGTTTTCATGAAGATTGGTGGCATTGTATACCCCTTAAAATAATGGATATGTCGGACTGCAGTTATTTAAATAATATGACTGAAAAGATTAGCTTCAGACTGGAACTGAAGAGATTCCACTTCCCAGTATCTGGGTAGGTTAACTATAACTTGTTAACCAACTAGATTACCTTCCTTACAGAAGGAGAGCAGAATGAGTTCTCTTCACAGTCAAGTCAACTGAACATTTGATTGAAAAGTTGAATTTAATCTTAGTACCATAGAACACTACAGCACAGAAACAGGCCTTTCAGCCCATCTAGTCTGAACTCTTATTCTGCCTCGTCCCAATGACCAGAACCCTGATCATAGCCCTCCATACCTCTCCCATCCATGTACCTATCTGAGCTTCTGCCGGCAGCTCATTCCACGCTCTCGCCACTCTGCGGGAAGAAGTTCCTCCTCATGTTCCCTTTAAACATTTCACCTTTCACCCTTCATCTGCGTCCTCTCATTTTCGTCTCACCCGACCTCAGTGGAGAAAGCCTTCTTCCATTTACTCTATTGACACCCCTCAGATTATGTTGTAGCTCATCAGGTCTAATGTAGTTAAGAGAAAGAACCCTTCCTTTTTGTAGCATCCTTGGGTTGTTCCACAATGCTTCGCAGCCAATGAAGTGTTTTTGTGATGCAATCAATATTTCTAAGTCAGCGAACATGACACCTCTTCTGTGCACGGTTCAGTCCCATGTGAACAGGAACCAAATGACCTGGTCTGTTTTGCTCTTCTGTATGCTTTGTTGATATAAATTCCACCACTTATCGTGTCATTTGTGCTCCGAGATGCCCTCCAAATTCCTCAACAGATTTTGTACTGGCACACCTTGATGTTGGTATTTTCTACCTTACTTCACTTTTCTGCAGTGAGAAAAATTACTTAGAATTCATGCTTTTTTTAAAAAAAAACAATTAACGTTATTCTTCTAAAAACACAGGTCTCACAGCATCCACAGGAGGTGAAGAGGCATAACCTTGAAGAAGGCCCGGAATGTTGGCTATGTATCTTCACCTCGTGTGGACGCTGCGAGACCCTGCTGCGTTAATCCAGCATTTCTGTGATTTTGTTACCATCACAGCATCTGCGGACGTTTGTGTTTCACAACATTATTGTTCTTACAACCTTTAGATTTGGTTTACAAGACCCAATATGAATTCAGCTTATTAAAATGAATTCCAGAAGTTTATATAAAATGTCATTTCTTCAATTGTGGATTAATTGTTTAAATTGTAAATAAGCGACTACAATCACAGATTGAGAAAGTGGAGGGCAGGTTTTACTTCAGGGAGAAGTAGCAGCAGGTTTCCTGATCCTGACCATCACTGAATGTTCCCAGTTATTGCACCAAATATTGACAGGACTTAATTCGCACCAGCAAGATGTTCTCTCTCAACCTTTCTCTTCTGCCTTACTTTATTCTCCTCGTTTTTTTTTCCCCCTTGTCTCCATTTCCTGTTTCATCTCTCACATTTTCTGTCCTGCTCTTCCCTCCATTCTCCCCCTCATTCCTTCTCCCTCTTCTTCTTATTTCCTTTATCTCTCTCTGCAGCTGTCTTCTCCCTTTTGACTTAACTGCATCTGACGTAACAGTGTTACTTAAACTTTCCGGATATTTAGAGAAAAGTGTATAATTATTTTTAAAATGACTGTATCTTACAATTGATGTATTTTAACGCTTTGTAACTTTTCTATCGTCCAATATGCAACAGTATTAATTTACATTTTTGCTGGAGAAATTCATGGTCATATCTGAATTTTTCAAAAGAAAATGTTGTACTAAAAATTTTTTGTAATATGCAAAAATTGTTCCCTCATGAGAATGTAAGCTTTTAGTAATTGCGTTCCAGCTCATTTTCTATAGTTCTGTATATACATAAAAGCAGGTCAGAGAGACCCAGCAGTGCATTTGGTCTGGTCAAGGGTGTATTTTTGTCTGCCGACATTTGGCAATTTTGTTATTGCCCAGGGTTTGGAGAGAAACTGACCTTTTTAAATAGAGGGAAAATGCCATTAGAATTGATTTGTTTCAATGTATTATTTTTGTAAAAATGCAAATCCAAGTCTTTTAAAAATCATATTTATACTTAATGTGCAAAGTGAGCATTGGGGAGTAAACAATGTTGATGAAAGTTGTTGTCTGTGGAAGTATTTTTTTCTGTTCAAGGTGAGACCAATTCTCAAGCCTATCTGATTCTGGGGCTCCAGAACAGCCTCCCTCAACCTTTATTTTCACTCTGGTCAAAGTTTATGGCTTCTCTGCAAATCAGTCAAGTTTTGGTTTCTTCCATACTTCTCTTCTACCAACCACATATATATTTTTAAAAAATTATGTTGAGATGAAAAGAAAACAAGGCTTTGACTTAAATGTTCTGTGGATTGGAGGGAAGTCATAAGCCCCCTCCCTGACCCCCTGCTGCGAATGGCCTGTTCTTTAGCCGCCAAGGGAGAAGAGCAGGGGGAGAGTTAGCAGAGGCAGTGAATCTAAAAGAAAGTGCAGGAGAGAGAAGCACCTGAGTAGAGGATGTGAGACCAAGTCTTTGAGTTTAAGGAGAGAGGAGGAGATAAAGGCCTTTTAACAATGATTTTCATGGAGTTATGGATTTGTACAGTAAGTAGGTGCCAGGTAAGTGAATTCTCCAATTGCTTGAGATTAGCGGGTTGTGTGATTAATGATCTAATGGTGAGGTGCGCCAATTTTAAACTTTCATCTTTTTTACCCACTGTATATTGCCTGTGTAATAGTTGATTCTGTGTAAAAGTTGACCCCCTATTTTTGTCCCAACCTCCCGCCCATCCGAGCTCCCAACGCCCCGACCGCAAACCCTTGCCTCGGCTGCCTGCCCTTTCGAGCTCCCGATGCCCCAACTGCAGATCCTCAGCCCAGCCACCCTCCCATCCGAGCTCCTGATGCCCCGACCTGCAGATCCTCACCCCAGCTGCCCTCCCATCCGAGCTCCCGATGCCCAGACCGTGGATCCTCACCCTGGCCACTCACCCATCCAAGCTCCTGACACCCCGAACGCAGACTTTCCACCCGATCCAGTCCAACCGAGCTCCCGACGCCTTGAATCATGCAAGTACTTACCATGGTCAAAAGTAGTATCCGTGTAAAAGTTGTCCCTCAAATTTGATCTGAGAAATTGGTCCCAAAAATTTGACAATTACACGAGTATATACAATTTTCATTTTCTGCAATTTTTTTGCCAGTTGCTTGAGGCTGGCAATCGCATGAATTCTGGATATTGGGGTTTTACTGTATTTAGGGCTTTGGAAATGCTCATCTGCCAGAATTTATATCAATGCCAATCCTATGGTCTGGAACTGGTGTCACATATAGGATTTCTTTCCAGAAAGAAAGATATCAGGAAATTGGATACCAGGTTGTACTTCAGACTGAATTGAACTCAGGTAAAAATCCACATTAGCCTCCTGCAGTCCGTGTTTCACAGCTCCTGAGATAATTCCATCTTTGGCAAAAAAGTAAATATTGAAAATCAAATATTGAATCAAGGTGCACCCTTACACACCTCTCATCATTTCTCTGGAAATGTCTCACCTTGAGACCACCAAGTTAAAATACTGTTGGTTGACACTTTTGTGAAACCTCTTGCAAAGTTTGCTTCAGATTTTGAGTAAAACGTCATCAAGACTTGAAGATTTGCTGTCTGAGACCAATTCGACCCCTTGTGAGATTCCACTGGAAAACACACAGGAAGTACAGCGTGAAAATTCATTCCCTGTCACAGAGCGTTTGATCCTATCACAGAATTTCAGGAGAAGGGGGGGGGGGGGGCTCATGAACCTGAAGGGCATCGAACAAGAGAACAGATGTGCAAACAATACAGTTCAGTGTTGGCTTTTTTAACATAAATTTTACACATCACTTCCTCCTTAAAGCTGTAAAGCTTCATCTAAATACATGTCTAAAAATGGCACATTGATTTTCAAGCTACATGCAGAACACAGAGCTGCCGTGACTTCCGGAAGGCTCGATGTGCTTTTTACTGAATAACGTACCTTGGCAGTGTCACTGTTGTCAAGTGGGAAATATGGCAGGCAGTTTTCACACTGCAAGCTCCACCAATTTATAGCAGCCGTAGTGGGCGATACAGTTAGCCTACTGGCTAGTGCAATGCTGGCGCAGAGCAAGTGACTGGGGTTCGAATCCAGGGCTGTCTGTAAGGAGATTGTACGGTCTCCCCGTGTCTGTGCCGGGCACTCCGGTTTTTTCCCACTGATCAGAGGTGGAGAGGGTGAGCAAGTTTAAATTCTTGCAAGTCACTATCTCGGAGGATCTTTCCTGGACCCTGTACACTAACGGCACAGTGAAGAGAGCACACCAGTGACTACTTCCTCAGGTGTTTGCGGAGGTTTGGTGTGACATCGTGAACCCTGGCAAATTTCTACAGAGGTGTGGTGGAAAGTGTGCTGATCAGCTGGTATGGGGACACCAATGCCCCTGAGTGTAAAGCCCTCTAAAAGATAGTGGACACTATTGTAGGTAGAACCCTCCCCACCACTAAGAACATCTACAGGGAACGCTGCCGCCGGAGAGCAGCAGTAATCATCAAGGATCCACAGCACCCAGCACACACTCTGTTCTCACTGCTACCATCAGGAAAGAAGTCTAGGTGCCGCAAGACTCGCACCACCAGGTTCAGGAACAGCTGCTCCCCCTCCACCATCAGACTCCTCAACAACGAACTCAATCAGGGACTCGTTTAAGAGCTCTTACATGTGCACTTTATTGATATTTTTGATTATTCTCTTTATTACACAGTCAGTTTGTTTACATTTCTTTATATGTTTCCATGTGTGTAGAGCTCGTCGAAAGAACCAAAGACTTGTTGATCCAAACCAAGGCTTTTATTAGCAAAAGACAGGAGCTCTTCACAGGTGGCCGACCAGTCCGGAATGATCCGACCTGGCTAGGGACACAACCCTTTAAGGCCCAGACAGTAGGCGTGGCTAAGCTCTCAGCCAATCGCTGTAAGCACAGTCTAGATTCAGTAACTATATACACTATGTACATTGGTGATAGATCTGTACTATCACAATGTGTATGTTGTTATAGTTGTTTTTTGAAACTACCAATAAGTGGTCATTCTGTCTCGCCTGCAGGATAAAGAATCTCAGGGTTGTATGTACTCTGACAATAAAGGAGCCAAACTTCAGGAACTGAAGTCTTGGGTTCTGGAGAGAGGAAAAAACTTTATAAAAGTGTTTGTAAAACCCAGTGACTGAATTCATGGGTTGCAGAGATGGTGGGGGTCCTTGAGGATATAGGCATCTTTCTTAAGACACCGCCTCTTGCTGATGACCTTGATGGAGTGAAGACTGGTGCCCGTGATGCCATTGGCCGAGTTAACAATTCTGGAGTTTTTTTTCCTGTCCTGTGCATCGGCACCTCCATACCCGACAGTGATGCAGCCAGACTGAATGCTCTCCACACTACACCTGTAGAAATTTTCAAGAGTCTTTGGTGACATATCAAATTATCACAAAATATAGCCGCTGGTGAGCCTTCTTTGTGATTGCATTGACGTGGAGGCCCCAGGTTAGATCCTCGGAGATGTTGACACCCAGGAATTTGAAGTTCTTGACTCTCTCCATTGCTGACCCCTACCCAATGAGGACGTGTTCTCCTGATTTCCCCCTCCTGAAGTCCACAATCAGCCTCTTGGTTATGCTAACACTGAGCGCAAGTTTGTTGCTGTGACACCACTCAACAAGCCGATCTATCTCCCTCCTGTACGCTTCCTCATCACCGTCGGTGAGTCATGTACCTTCATGTCACCATTACTGAGTCTAAGCCATTTATTCAAGTCAGAGCTAATTGAATTTATATTCCCTGCCCAGTAATGGAATTCAAACACCTGACTCTGAGTCAACAAACTTGGCTCATTCTTCAGCTTCCATTTCACAGCATCACATCAATTGACCCCAAGAGCGAGAGAGTTGAAAGAGTTGCTTCAGTAACTAGATGCTCATAAAAATAAAAGAAATATTGTTTTGCAGTTAGCGTCCTTGAACCTTCATTCCAGCTTCAGCGATGGGATTTTTCTGAACTATTTGACTTGGGCAGAGATGTGGACTGGGAAATAATTTAAGCCTCCTTAAAATAAACAGCGTTGTCGAACTGCCCACCTCAGTCTTTATTAAAGATTCTTCCTTGGCTAATCATGGCTTTCATGTTGCTTTTAGGCTGGACGTTTGCCACAGTAGTTAGCGTACCCGTCTCCCTCACCGGCGATTCCAGTTCAGTTCGGAATTGGAGCCAAGCTTTTCAGTTTGTTTATAAGGCAGCTTGTGACTTCTACTCCATTCTTTATATGGAATCAGAATTTATTGTCATGAACGTGTCACGAAATTCATTGTTTTCCGGCAGCATCAGAGTGAAAACATTTATCCAAACCTCATTTGCTCAATCAATAAAAAATAGTGCAAGACAAAGAAAAGGACAAATGCGGCAGTGCCTGTGGTTCATTGTTCATTCAGGAATCTGATGGCAGCGGGGAAGAGGCTGTCCTTGCGCCGCTGAGGCTCTTTTTCCCGATGGTAGAAAAGTGAAGAGGGTATGACCTGGGTGGTGGTGGTGGGGGTCCTTGAGGATAGAGGCTGCTTTCTTACGACACTGCCTTTTGTAGATGTCCTCGATGGAGTGGAGTCTGGTGCCCGTGATGTCGCAGGCCGAGTTAGCAACCCTCTGGAGTTTATTCTTGTTTTGAGCATTGGCAGTTCCATACCAAACAGTGGTGCAACTGGTCAGAATGCTCTCCATGCTATACCTGTAGAAGTTTCCATGATTCCTTGAGTTTCCTCAAATTTCTTACGAAGTATAGCCGTCAATGAGGCTTCTTTGTGATTGCATCGACGTGGAGGCTCCAGGACACTGTATACAAGAGGGGATGAACATTTCAGGTGTGACTGAGGTACTTGAAACGTTCATTGCCTTTACTTGTGACAGGTGGCAGGGTTCTTTGTAAGACTGAAGAAGGTACATTATTTCATATGTTTTGGTCACGTTCCTTACTTTCCAATTATTAGGTAAGTATCTTTCATACCTTATCTTTAGTTCTTAACATTAAGTTGGCTCCTAATACTTTTCTTGCCCTAAGTAAATCAGCGGAGTTAAATTTGTCTGGGCTACAATCCCATGGAGTTGCCTTTGCTCTTCTTATTGCCAGAAGATCCATACTGATGAGATGGAAGGATGTCCCTCCGACACAGACTCAATGGTTATCTGGTGTGATGGCATCTGGGGAAAAAAAATGAGACAGATTTGCCATTGGCAGAAATTGCCTGAAGTGCCTCTTAGAAAGAGAAGCAAAAGAGAGTCCCCTCAGTGTCATCGTGTGTCCATGGATTTGCCTCCAGCACTCCCACAGCCTCACCCAGTCCAAACCATCAACAACCCGAGCTCCAGATCTGAACCCCCGACATGGTCAGGAATCTCCTTGGCACCCAGTTCCGATATCTGGCACCCCTTCAGCCAATCTTGAGCCGTTCTCCAGCCGTCTGCAGTCTGTTGCGAATCCCTCAACCGCAGTTGCCAGCAGCCTGAATGGATTCCTCACCTCGAGTCGCCAACAGCCCCGCTGACTGTGTGTTCTTCAACCATCCTGTGAGTTGTCTCCTCTCAAATGGTGGTGGTTGGGGGGGAGGGGTTGGTCTCGTCGCTTGCCGGTGCCCTGCGCCAGTCCTCTGCTCCCTTAGAGTCCGTAATCCCTCACAGCTGCTGTTGATCATAGGCGCCCCCCCCCCCCAATTTAGGGCGCAGACCCCGCGGTTGGAGTATTTTCAAATAAAACCATTGTCGGCTCCACTTTCAGGCCGTTTAAAGGTGGATGGCAGTCGGACCCCCTGGGAGCGCTCTGACTCCACTCCCCGCACTCCATGGGTCCTCATCAGTGGTGACGCTGCCATCACAGCTGCTCCGCCAACACTGCCATTTCTGACGAGCTCATAATATCCTGTCACTCTATTGTAATCCATCATAAGCAAAAGTGAAAACATCTTAGTTAAAACACAGAAATGCTGGAGGAACTCAGCCACTCTCGCAACGTCCTGAGGAGGCAAATGTATATTGCCAACGTTTTAGGTCTGAGCTATTCTTTGTCGGTATCTCCTATAGATGCTGTGAGTTCCCCCCGTATTTCTGTGTTTTTGCTACATTCGCAGCATCTGCCGACTTTCATGTTTCACTCCATGATAAAATGTCAGGCTGCCAAATAAATATATTCTTTGCTTCTTAGCTTATTCCTCAACAGACTGTGGACATTGTCGGCAGTGCCAACATTTCCTGGCCTTCCCTTCTGAGACCCAAATTGAAGATGGATTCAACAGTCAAACACGTTAGCCATACTGGGTGTGGATGACAAACGTCCCTCCCTCAAAGACATTACGGAACCAGGTGGGTTTTTGTAGAATGCGGTTCACCATTACTAATGTTCGCTTTTTATTGAGCTCGTAGATTTGTTTAATAACTTACTGGGCTGCTACGGTGGGATTCAAGCTCAAAACGTTGAATCAATTGTCCAGGTGACTCCCATGTTGAAATAGGTTTGGTAAAACCAGTTACTCTTGGGAGACATTCAACAACCCAATGCTCCAAGTTTTTCCCTTAACTTACATTTGACTGATTGTTGGTCACCCCAAGTCAATTTAATTTTATTTTAAAAGGAGCTATTAGTGACAAGCTCAGCAGCCAGTACGCACACTTCCACAAACAGAAGTCCAACGTAAGCTAATCCATTTTGGTAATAATCAGATGAAGGAAAATGTTCTTGCTTTAAATGGTACATCTTTTGAAATGGCCTCAGGAATATGGTACAATACCCAACCACAATCTCTGACTCTCAGAGCTGTACTGAAATGGCAAACTCAGGGAACATAAAAACATAATGTACAGAAGCAGGAGAAAGGCAATTGGCCCATTGTGTCTGTTCTGTCATTCAACTTGAATTATGGTTGATTTCTCCTTTGCGCCACATTCCTGCACACCCCTTGATTCTCTTAAAATGTAAAGCCTATTAATTTCTATCCTCAACTACTGAGTGTCCTGAGCTCTCTTGGGTTGAGAATGAACCAGTCCCCATCTGACTGAGCCTTGATAACCAGCTGAGTGAGCATTGAACTCCCCTTCCAAAATAAATGCCAAATAAAGCAATGGCACTTGCCCCCGGAGTGGTTTTGAAGTTGGTCGGTGCCTTTTGAATGGAGATGAGGCAGGTCCAGTAATTCTTGCACGTCATTCATGACTGGTTATTTTACATTTCACATGAATGGAATGTGAACCAGCTGCTCTGATTTGTTCTGCTGGTTGTCGTCTCAGTTAAGAATGCACTGTAATCTTGCTAGTAGAGGTGGTTCACATCATGGCCCGCCTCCCTTTCCACGCCTTCTGGGGCAAGCTACTGAATTATTCCATTGTTCTTTCACTGGCGTAACGGCCAGTACGGGCACTTAAAAGGCCCATCACACGACACTTCTGTACCTCTACTAGGCTCCCCGGGAGAGTGGGGGAGGCAGGTTACTCTAATCGGTCAGGGTGAAGAACCATTGTGTTCTCTACTCATGAGCTAAAAGTCACAGCCCTGGCAGACTCCATGAGGCAGTGTGATCTCACCCTCTGTGCACTTGCTGAGGACACGATGCTTCTTCACACTAACCGAGCATGATGCAGATGAGAGAGTGCATTTCATGTTCGGCTTTACTGTCTAATTCCATTCCAGACATGTTCAAGTAGTAAATGTCACAAGACTCATTTTATTGATGTGCAAGCTGTTTAATGTCTATCCTGGCTCCTTAATAGGCACACCTGTTTAGTACAATTTAGATATACAGCGTGGTAACAGGCCCTTTTGGCCCACAAGCCAGTGTTGCCCAATTACACCCAATTGACCTACAACCCTGGTATGTTTTGGAGGGTGGGAGGAAACCCACACTGACAAACTCTGTACAGACAGCGCTGGATTCTTACCCCGGTCACTGGTGCTGTAAGAGCGTTGCGCTAACCACTATTCTCACCATTGCTGGGGGGTGGCATCACTGCTGAGCTCAATTCTGTCAGGACAGAAAAAAAAATTGCCATCCTGGTGTGGAAGCAGGAACTTAAAACTGATCACTCTGGCAGGGACAGATGCAGGCACAAATCTGGGGATTATTGGAGACTCTCCCACTGATTCTGTCCCCCACCTGCCTTCTTGTCCAACATTAGATGGTCCAGTCCTCCACCCAATGGTGTCACTGGGGTTGGTATTACTCGGTGTGGTAATTTATGGTGTCACCCCCCCCCCATCCCCCAAATGGACTGAGTGTATGGAGCGTAGAAGAAATAGGTGTGTGTTCCTTGTATGTCCAGGTTGGCAGCGGTGGCACTGTGAGGGGGGAGGCAGCAGCGCTGAATGGGGGCTCTGACTGGAGCGCATTACAAGGCTATTACAATATATTAGCATCGAGTTTTAGCCTTGTAGGTATATTGATACACATCAGCTGGGCTTACAAAAAATGTTTTTGTTGTTATAACTAACTACAGGGGTATTTTTGTAAAAAAATAGAATAAATTTCTGCTGAAACACTGCACAAGAATTTTATAGACAGTCATTTTGGTGTCACCCCCTCTGATGGTGTCACACGGTGTGGTCCAGTCCCTCTGCACCCTCCAGTGATGCCAGTGCCTTCACCCATTGGCATCCCCAGGCTTCAACAACCACCCCTTCCCTGGTTTCCCCAGTCCCCCACTTCCTCCTCCCACTTCCTCCCCCCATCCTCCCACCTCCATTTTATTCAGTCACCTGCCTACATGAAGCAAGGGCTTAGGCCAGAAACATCAGTTACGTATCTTTGCTTTCTAAAATACACTGTGTGACCTGCTAAGTTTCTCTGGCACAGTGCGTTTACCCCAATCACTGCTTCTCCAGACTTTTGTGTTTGGGTCCCTGATTGAATCTCCTGCTCGTCTTGGAACATGCAGTGGATTTGGCAGTGCATTGATGCAATTGAAATCCTGTTGTTCCGTCTTGAATTTTGCTCCGTTATAAATTAAAATATGGCCCCAATACCCAAACTAACCATGGCCAATCCATTCTGGTAGCCAAGAACTTGTAATCTCGTTGATCTGACCCTTGATCGAGGTCATGGGGAGCAACCATTGGATGAGCAGAAACTGCACCTTGTGTCCCTCGGACTCCCTTGACTAACTGCACCCAATATTCTCTGACCCTCCATGCACATACATGTATGTGTAAAATGTCAGCCTGGCTGGCTTTCACCCAAGTCTCGGTGCATAAAGTTGGATTCCCAACCCAAACCCAGTCGGGTGGCATCAGGGATGGGTCAGGTGGACAGGTGTTTTTTTCTGATGGGAACAGAAATGGATCCTCTGGAAGGAAAAATTGACATTTAGATTATGATTTACATCATGTGTACTGATTTCAAATCAGAATCTATTGTTATGAATGAGGCACCAAATTCATTGCCTTGTGGCAGCGTCACAGTGAAAATTTTGATATAAATTACATTTTAAAAATAAATAAATTGTCCACGAAAATAGGACAATGTGAAGTAGTGTCTGTGGTTCATTGACCATTCAGGAATCTGATGACAGTAGGGGGGGGGGGGAGGGAAGGAGCTGTCCTTGTGCCACTGGGTCCTTGACTCCAGGCTCCTGTACTTCCCTCCTGATGGTAGCATAAAGCCCTGCAAAAGTTACAGCTACTCCCCGACTTACGATTGTAATTGAGACCAAAGGGTTGGTCGTAACTTGGATAGGACGCAAGTTGGATTCATCCCACCGCACGTGGCTTAACGATGTCTTAAAGCAATTTTTGGAAAAGAGTTAAGAATGTTAATGTATGTACAGTATAGTACCTTTAATAAAAATACGCAATATAAGAACTTCTAGTAAATAATAAAGAATCTCAATTATATATACAATACTTTTAATACAAAATATGTAGCTGTACAGTAGTTTTAATGAAGATTGTCAATGTTTGAACTTTAATCAGAAGTCTCTTCAACTGAATTTCCAGATTGAAAGTTTGCTCTGGTTTATAACCACCATCACTGATTAATTCATCCAGACTTTCAATGAACTTTTTGACGGCTCCTTCATCAGCACTTGCTGCTTTACCTGAGACTCATACCTAATGCAAGCTGTACCTTCCTTTAAATCTACTAGCTCCCAATGTAGTCCTCTCCCACTCGTTCCTTCAGTGGACTTCTAGCCTTCATCAGTGGTGTGCGTTTCTGAATGAGGTCTTCCAACCACACCATTAATTACTTCTCCATTTCGTGAAAGGGGCCCTCGCTGTTGCTTAGTTAAAATTCTCCGCTTCTGTCATACGGATGACAGCCTCGCATATTCTCTCTATACAATGGAATGTGACAACTGTAGACTGCGTGCTATATCATTGACCTTTTTACCTTCGTCATGTTGGTTAATGATTTTCATTTTTACCTTCAAAGTTATAGTTTTCCTCGGTGTCTTAGCAGATCTATCAGCACGGGATAAGTTTTTCCTCCTGCTTTCCATGATTCTAGTGCGCCTACAGAATGGTGACTGTGGAGGTGGCCCTATATACCGTTATGTTGAACATGTGCAGATGTGTAGTTTAAAAAATTTTTTTTGGTTGTATGTGCAGGTGGGTGTAACTCGTATAGGTTGTATGTCGAGGATTACCTGTAGTGGACACAGCCCAGTTCATCACAGGTAAAACCCACCCCACCACCGAGAACATCTACAGGGAACGCTGCCATCAGAGAGTAGCAGCAATCACAACCTAGTACACGCTCTGTTCTCACTGCTGCCATCTGGAAAGTGGTTATAGGTGCCACAAGACTCACACCACCAGGTTTTTTTTTTAAATTTTTTATTTTTCACACCATAAATCACATTAGCCATGATATACACTATTTCTTTTTCACACATATACAGTGACTTTTTCTCCCCCCCCACTTTCCTCCCAAACCACCCCCCCACCCCCCCCCCTCATCCATTTTAGGTATATAATCTAGGTTGCATTAAGCCAGTCAGACAATGTTGTCATTCAACAAAATTATACCAGAAATTCTACTGAGTCCATTCTTTTCTTTCCTTCTCCTTCCATCAACTTAGGTAATGTTTGTCCCCGGTAGGTTTTCGCTATTGTATTTAATGTAAGGCTCCTATACTTGTTCGAATATTTCAATATTATTTCTTAACCTATATGTTATTTTTTCTAATGGAATACATTTATTCATTTAAATTTAGTAGTTTCTTCCTTTTAATTTGGTTATGTATTCCATTAATATTTAAAGACATATAGTTCAGCGTAGCCCTTTTATATTTTGTTTATCTTCTCTTTCCGTTTTTCTATCATTACCTTTCCTCCTTTTCCATTTCTGTTTTCTTATTTTCAACTCTTTATAAGACAACATTCCTACAACATCCAACATTTTCCTTATTCTCCTATTTCTATCTTATTTATCCCCAATCTCCCCTTCACCTCCTGAGTTGTCCTTTATCCCTTGTCGGACAACCACATCTCCCCTCTCCATTTGGATTTGCGAATCCACTCGCAAGCGTCAACTGATTTTGCAGTGACCGTTATTTCCCCCCACCCCGCCTCCCCCAGAAAAGATTTCACTTTTCATATGTCACAAAGGTCACTCTTTTAATTCCCTCCTTATTCTCTCTATTCCATTACCTTCCCTTATTAATTCTTGTCTATACTATCTATATTTTCCTCTAAGTACAGATACATTCATGTATGCTCATTGTCCCTATTCACTCTTATACCTCTTTACCCGCATACATATCAATCGTGATCATTTTTACTCTCATTACCCGTCTTCATCCCTCAGTCTATTTTTGTTTTTACCCACATACATATCAATCGTGATCATTTTAACTCTCATTACCCGTCTTCCTCCCTCTGTCTATTTTTGTAATTGTTCTGCAAATTTTCGTGCTTCTTCTGGATCCGAGAATAGTCTGTTTTGTTGTCCTGGAATAAATATTTTCAATACCGCTGGATGCTTTAGTATAAATTTATACCCTTTCTTCCATAAAATCGCCTTTGCTGTATTGAACTCTTTTCTCTTCTTTAGGAGTTCAAAACTTTTATCTGGATAAATGAAGATTTTTTGCCCTTTATACTCCAGTGGTTTGTTGCCCTCTCTTACTTTTTCCATTGTCTTCTCCAGTACCTTTTCTCTTGTAGTATATCTTAGGAATTTTACTACAATAGATCTTGGTTTTTGTTGTGGTTGTGGTTTAGAGGCCAATACTCTATGTGCCCTTTCTATTTCCATTTCTTGCTGTAGTTCTGGACATCCTAGGGTCTTAGGGATCCACTCTTTTATAAACTCCCTCATATTCTTGCCTTCTTCATCTTCCTTAAGGCCCACTATCTTTATGTTATTTCTTCTGTTATGGTTTTCCATTGTATCTATTTTTTGAGCTAGTAGTTCTTGTGTCTCTTTAGTTTTTTTATTAGATTTCTCCAATTTCTTTTTTAAGTCTTCTACCTCCATTTCTGCTGCTACTGCCCGCTCTTCCATCTTGTCCATTTTCTTTCCCATTTCTGTTAAGGTCATCTCCATTTTATTTATTTTCTCTTCTGTGTTGTTTATTCTTTTTCTTAAATCCTTAAATTCCTGTGTTTGCCATTCTTTAAATGACTCCATGTATCCTTTAATAAGAGAAAGTATATCCTTTACCTTGCCTTTCTTTTCTTCTTCTATTTCCCTGTACTCTTCCTCTTCCTCTTCTTCTTTCTCTGGGTTGACCATCTGTTGTTTCTTTGTTGCCCTTTCCTCCTCTTCTTTCTTGTTTCTATTGTCTTCTGTGGTCTCTTCTTGCTGCAGGTGTTCTGCAGCTGTCGTTGCCGGCTGTGGAGATCGACTCCCCAGCTGGTCCCCCCTCCCGTCGGTGTGTTTTTTTTCATTCGCATCGCGCATGCGCGAAGTATCGCGCATGCGCGGTTGCGCACTTTTACTCGGCTGTGCGAGCCATTTTTGTAGTCCATTATTTACCGACCTGAGGGAGCGGGTTTCTCTCTCCGCAGCGGGCCTCTTCGGACAGGTAAGGCCTTCACTTTTTTCCTCCTTTGTCTTCTCTTCCTCTCTTCTTACCGTTGCTTTCGATTTTTCTTTTTTTGTCGCCACCTTCTTTCCACCTTTATACTCACTTTTCTGTAACTTTTATTTCTGTGCCTTTGTGTTTTCCTTTGTTTTTCCCGACTTTTCTGGAGAGGGCTGGAGTTCACCGTCCAGCCACTACTCCATCACGTGACTCCTCCACTCACACCACCAGGTTCAGGAACAGCTGCTACCCCTCCACCATCAGACTCCTCAATGACAAACTCAATCAGGGACTCACTTCAGGACTTACTGGTGCACTTTATTGATTTTTTTCTCTCTGCCTCTATTGCAGTCAATTTGTTTACATTTCACTATCCGTTTATACGTATACATTATATAGTTTTTTTTGCACTAGCAATAAGCGGCAATTCTGCCGTGCCCACAGGAAAAAGAATCTCAGGGTTGTATGTGATGTCGTGTCTGTACTCTGACAATAAATCTGAAATTAATCTGAGGGTCCTTGATGATAGAGGCTGCTTTCTTAAGACACCACCCCCTTTTTTAAAATATTTTATTTATAGATTTAAAATTTGTTCATTTTAAAAGTATATGATTAAAATCCAAATACATGTGTTATTAAAAAAAAGAAAAAAAAGATAGAAATCTAGATCTACCCAGACCTCTCCCCACCCCAATCCCATACTAACCCTCTACTGAAAAAAAGAAAGGGACCAGAGTTCTTCAACAGGAATTTTAGTTTTATTACTATAATATTTCATAATATTGTATATATAGAAGAAATAAAATATCAAAACTTCAATTAAATATGTAAACCCCCCTATGTAAATACGGGCTCCATATTTTAAAAAATATCTAATATTTATCTTGTAAATTATATGTTATTTTCTCAAGTAGGGTACAGCCCTGAACCTCAGCATGCCATCTTTCCATTCCCAAATTTATATCTGATTTCCAAGATATGGCTATGCACTTTCTAGCTCTAGCTAATGAAATTTGCACAAATTTAGCTTGATAAATATTGTTTTAATTTAAATTTAACATCTCCTAATAAAAATAACAATGGATCCTGTGGGAATTTAATCTCGGTTATTTGTTCGAAAAAAAAAATCACTTATTTTTAACCAAAATGGTCTAACTTTAGGACATTGCCAATGTAAAGGTTAAAACCTTGTATTTTGATTATTAATTCATTGTGTACCTGTCTCTTTAAGAGAACTATTGTTTGTAGAGTTACCATAGTGACTATGATGTAATATGTCATAATATCCACCCAGTCTAATGGCTTGCTCATTATTCTATGAGATGTGAAGCGTGAGTATGAGAAATTTTTATTTGCATGTGTAACTCTTTAAAGTTTTTGTATTTCTTGAAAACCTTTTTTTATATCTCTATCATACAGTAAATGCTTTGTTATTCATTGTTATGAAAGTCTTAATGCAAAGCTATGCAAAATGTTTATCTGGTTCATCAATGAATTAAAATTACATAAAGTAACAACCACAGAGTTTAATTTATTGGACATTGGAAGATGAAATTTTGAAATTAGGATATATTAGAATAAGGAAAGTGTCATCTATAGCCAAGTAGAAGGCAGAAAAGTACCAACTTCTTGTTCATATCTAAAACATAAATCCAAGTCAATCTGATTCAATTTGTTAATCTTTTGAGGTGTCAGATATAACTGGTGAATAAAATTGTATTGAACTAGTCTGTATCTCACATTTATTATACTTTTCATAACTTCTTTACATATGGCAGTCCATTTTCTCTCACCTATTTGTATATTCAAATCTACTTCCCATCTTTGCCTTGATTTGTGAATTCCTAATTTCTTAGCTTTCTTTTGTATTAATTTGTACATTACCGAAATAAATTTCTTTACATTCCCACAACATAACAATGTTTCTACCCCTGTTTCTAGTGACAATTTCAAATCTTGACCAAGCGTTTCTTGTAAAAAAAACTTATGAAGTTGATAATAACGTAATCTAGTATTTTCAGATATATTCAATTTTTCCTTCATTCTATTAAATGTAATAAATTTACCTGCCTCAAAACAATTTTATTAATACCCCGCTGTGGCCAAATCTTTAGAAGTCGTGGTTTTTTTTCCTGGACATCTGACCAGATCCTCCTGTTTCCTTATCAACTTTATTCCATAATACCAATGTGTTTTAAAATAAAAGTTTCCTTATTTGCTATTAACATTCTCCTATTCCATTTATAAATAAAACCTTGAGAGTTTGTTTCCCCTATTTTACCAAGTTCTTTATTTACCTAAGCTGGAATGTTTTCTGAGTGTCATACTTTGCATTAATAAACCGCAGTTGAGTAGTTTAAGACACCACCTCTTGTAAGATATTCGCAAAGGAGTATAGGCTGGTGCCTGTGATGTCTCTGGTTTATGAAGAAGATGCGTGATTTATGCAGAAATATCTCTTTAATTGGGCCCTCGACATCTATGGGCACATGTGTTGCCAAACCACTTAGTTCACCACACTTCATAATCCCATGGAAATGATTGTTTTGTTTTTTGAACTTGGCAGCCAAGGAGAAGACCTGCAGATCACTCACCTACCTGACCTCAGAACTGAAGGAAAAGCCTGCAAGAAGTGGGGGAGGGAAAGCACATCTCTTTTTTAAAAGATAAAATAGCTGCCTTTGGCCATGACATTTACTGGCCCGTTAAACTATTTTCCTATGTATTTATTTCTTTTTAAACAGCAACTTAAATTGGCTCCCATTGAAAATAATGGGGTTATATACAGGTCAATAAATATTTGGAATGACTATCATGGAATCTTATTCAACCGCCTCTCACACAGAGAAGCCACTTTGATCTGAACACCTCATGCACCAACAGTGATGAATAAAAATTGTTCAAATAACTCTAAGAGGCCACGCTTAAAAAAAGTTACTAAATGTAACTTGTACTCAGTCACACAAGGCTTGTTTTAACAGATGTGGTTCAGCAGCAAAATCTCTTGAACGATATCCCCAACCTAAGGTGAAATTAACAGCACAACCAAGGCCATTCTGCCCATCTTGCCCCTGCATGATTCTACTCCACATTAGCTTCCATTCTCCCTACTTATTTTATCTCTTTAGGAACTCATTACATATGATCAATCATCTCAATTATCCCTTCTAGCAAGATTTAAATTTTCACTGTTGTAAGACCAGCAGAAACATGTCATTCAGCCCATCGAGTCTGCTCTGTTATTTAATCATGAGCTGATCCATTTTCCCACTCAGCTCCACTGCCCAGCCCTTCTCCCCCATAACTTTTGATGCCCTGGCTAATCAAGAACCTGTCAATCTCGCCTTAAATGCACCCAATGACCCGGCCTCCACAACCGCCTGTGGCAACAAATTCAACAGATTTATCACCCACTGGCTGAACGACTTCCTCCGCTTTGGAGGCGAAGGGGGGGGGGGGGGCGGAGTGCTACTTTTTTTAGGTGCAGGAGCTCACCAAAAACGGCGACAGAGAGGTGCCTGGAGCCGGCCCATGAGGTGCCATGAGTTCCTGCAGCATTGCACTCCCGCTCCGCATCTCTGTCCGAAGCGGATGCCCTTCAAACCATAACCAAATGTTGGTCTTGCTCCATCGTTCTGCCTTTTCCTCATAACCATTATCTTCCCAGACACCAAAAAACCTGTCTACTTTTAACTTAAATTTAGACATACAGTACAATAACAGGCCATTTCGTGTCATCAAATTTACACCCAATTAACCTCCATTTCAAATGGAGGGAGGAAACCAGAGCCCCCAGGGAAAACCCACTCAGATACAGGGAGAATGTACAAACTCCTTACAGACAGTACGGGATTCGAATCCCAGGCCTGATCACTGGCACTGTAAAGGCGTTGCACTAACCACTACGCCAACCATGCAGTAGAGTATTCCAAAGATATACCATCCTCTTTTCTGTCAGAAATTAACCCTTAATATCAAATTATGGCCTGTCTATATTCATCCAAGAGAAGAAATCAGTGGTCAGATCCAGTCTGTCATGACTCCAAATGTTTGTTTAAACTGAGGACAGTCAGGTCTTAGCAGATTCAGAAAGGGATTCCTGGGAATTCCTTGCCAGCTTGATGGGAGGATTTGTTGTCTAAGGAACAAGTTCAATGAAGCAATGAGTCTGGCCACAGATTAGATGTAACAAAAGTCTTTATTTGCCCACAAGGAAAAGTTGTCAGAGGGAATCAGACTCACACAAGGTACATGCAGCAGGTCACATTGGACGTCATGGCTTGGCTTTGCGAACGAAGATTTAGGAAGGGGGCTCCCCACGTAGCTGCAGACTCGCCAGTGTCTGCGAGGCCAATGTGGGACAGACGTGCCCGGCCGTAGTGGCTGACAGGGAAATCCCGTTCTGGGTTTGGTGCTGCTGTGACACGGTTCTTCCTCCCTCTCCATTTGCCCTCAAGGCCAGCCCTGTGTGCATTCCCGAAGGAGGAGGCAGACTGGTGAATAGCGCGTCTCCAGACCACGCGATCAGAGGCTAGAGCAGACCACTGGCGATGGACAGGGTCCAGAGAGTCCTTGTACCTCTTTATCGGAGCCCCCCCCCCTTTGTCACGGTGTCCAGCAGAGAGTTTGCCATGCAGCACCATCTTGGGCAGGTGATGATCCTCCATTCTAGAGTCATGCCCTGCCCAGCGTAGCTAAATGACTACAAACCATGCTAAAAATATTGCATAGAAGAAAGACGCAACAACAGTACCCACCACCCAGGTACAGCAATAAGATGAATTAAGAAGAGGAAACACGGGAAGTGTGCAGTACAAAAGGCCCACACTCATTACTGGCACATGCCCTGATATTGATTTTGTCGTGTTGGTTCTGGTTCATAACCTGGAGTGGAGCTCAGGTTCGTTTCTCAGGGAAAAGAGAACCAGCGGCTTCTACCCCACTGCTGCTTAGTAGGGCTGGCCTGGGCAGGTGATTAATGGAGCCAGTGGCGACATGTGTGATTTTTTTCTTTTGAAAAGGCCAATTACCCTCAGGTTTCAAACTTATGGATAACTCGTACTTACGAACAAATTGTGCCCCCCAATTCACGCATGAGCATCAAGGTACCACACGAATACCCCTCTGGTACGCAAGATGTCAATGGAACAAGAGTAAGTGTTAACTTTTAATCAGATCTTTTGCTTTTTTTTCTACCTAAACTGTTTTAATGACTGTTTCTTTAATTTTGTTTTTACAGTATTAAGATAAGCATTTGACTAACGCGTACTGTATGTACCTGTTCCAACCTATCTCCAAATTTGACTTAAAGACAGACGTAGGAATGGATCTTGTTCGTAACCCGGGGACTCCCTGACAAGGTGAGTGCTCAGCGTGGGTCGTCTTGATCTTGATTTACAGATAGGATGTCTTCCATTTGGGTGATCACATGACCCTCCACACCATAGCTAAGGAGGGTTCTCTATGCACTGTACAGTACTGCAGGAGGCAATGTGGAGGAAGTCTCTATATCTCCAGCATGAGATCTCTTTCTGTACTGCCATCTTCTCCAATGAATACAATGTCAGCTGTAGCCCATGAGGAACAAGTTGGCCCCTGAGTTCAAATGGGCTCCAGTTCAAGATTTGAGTTAAAATTTAGGATGACACATTGCATCAGAGTTTCTAGGCGCAGAAATTTTATTGAATGACATATCATTTTGTTCCTTGCACTTCGTTTTACGAAAGGGTACAATTACCAATGACTTTTTGTGCACCATTTTGAAGAAATATTTGGAAAAGATGCTTTTGAATAACAATAATCAAGAGTTTTGCCTGCAGCTTTCAAAATGGGTAACATTGGACGAGAACTTCTTGTGCTCAGTTGAAGGTGATGCTCCCTTGTGCATAGATGAAATATTCAGTTCAAAGCACACTAATTTACATCAAAATGTTTAGGAGTGTCTTATCTGTGAGGACTATTGTCTTTAGCACAGACTGAATTTTAAAGGAAAGGAATAACTTTAATGTCGCCTAGAATCATCTACCCTGGGAACGACTGAGAATTTACTTTATACATGCCCTTCTTGATTATATAAACCTCTACAAGGTCACCCCTCTGCCTACTATGCTTCAGGAATAAAGACCTACCCTATCTAACTTCTCCTTATAATCAAGCCCTCTGTCAACATCCTGATGGATCTTCTCTGCATCCCTTCCATCTTATGGATGTTGTCCCCACAGCTGGGTGGCCAGAACTGGTCATGGCCTGATCGTGAAATCCTAACTTTTGTACTTAATACCCCATCCAATGAAGACAAATGTTCCAAATGCCTTCTACATCACCCTGTCCACCTGAGCTGCCATTTTCAAGGAACTATCACCCCTCAGTCTCTTTCTAGTTCAGCTATTCTCAATGGGGGCCACAGCATTGAGGGGCTGCACGGTTAGTGTAGTGGTTAGTGCAACGCAGTTACAGCGCCAGTGATTGGCACCGGGGTTTGAAACCTGCGCATTCTGCAAGGAGTATGTTCTGCCCATGTTTGCATGGATCTCCTCCAGGTGCTCCTGTTTCCTCCCACCATTCAAAACATACATAGGTTGATTAGGTGTAATTGGGTGCCACGGGCTCATGGACTGAAATGGACTGCTATATGTCTAAACTTAATTTTAAATTCTAAGTAAAAGCCCGATATTCTTTTCAACTCATGTAACGTATTTTTGTATTTTTATGAAGTTGGTAGAAGTATAGAAGAAACCAACTAAACTTGACTACTTCACAGGGAAGGGGGCCCACAAACTTCGAGCAGTGACCTGGGGGTGGGGGCGCAGAGCCAAAAAATAAGTTGAGAATGGCTGCTTCTAGTTTGCGAAGTTAAACCTGGGTAGGACTCGCCATTTAGTCCCATCCTGGTTGACTTACCAAAGTGCAACACCTCACACTTGTCACACCAGTGGACATACAAGTTCCTTACTTCCTTGTTTTCATGGCAACGAGTTCTGGAAACATGAGCAACTAAGAGTTATTCTTGGACTGGCAGGCAGACAGCACTTGCAGCGCCCATCAGCATCACTGGTCAGAAACTCATCATCCTTAACATTCTTTCAAGGGTCATCAGACTCAAGTCCCTTCCATATGGTGCTAACAGACAAGGTGTCCCATCCTCCGTGAAACTCCCCACTAAAGTTTTGGATCAGCATTAGAATTTTCATTCAATCTTCTCAGACCCTCTTTTGCTCTGAAATCAATGGCTTTGATCACCTAAGGCAATTTGCCAATTACTTTCATAAAACATTACTTTAATTTTTAATTTTAATTTAGACTTGCAACACGGTAACAGGCCATTTCGGTCCACGAGTCCGTGCCACCCAATTTACTTTGCATGGATTTCTGTGGTGCATAGTTTCACAGTGAATAAAGTTTATTTTTGTAAAACAAAACTATCTGGTAGGTTCGTTCTTATATCGATGTCGGTGGACAGGCTGCCCTAAACTTTGTTGGACCAGCGTCCCATTCAGACTGAAGCTGCAAATTCAAGTTGGCTTCAATCTATTCGTTCCCCAGAGGATGGTAAGTTCAGTACAAATCCCGTGCAGAGTCTTGCAGTGAGGCAGCCTGGGTGAAGCCAACCCTCCTCCAAACCAAACAAGACAGGCAATCACACTGTCAATGTTGAATTTGTTTTGTTTGATACATTTATGTGCTTCATCCTTCAAGAACTTGGAGAAGGATCAAGGTGCCTAACCTCTGTATCAGGAAAGGTGTGTGTGCCTTATGCAAGTAGCTCTTGGTGTTTGTCTAGCATTGCATCACTTGTACTCAATAGTCAAATCTCCAGGAAACAATGGGAAGAGGCTGTGACCTGTCTTTGACTCCCAGATGAAAGTGATGCTAATTTAGCAGGTGCTAATCCACTGTTGGCTCAATGCAGAAGAGGTGGACAGGGGAATGTCAGCCCCTGAAGGGGTGCTCTCATGAGCACAGCTTCATTTGCATGAACTGTCACTTGTCTCCCAATGCAGTGAGATGTCAGAATCAGAATCTCAATTATTGTCATGAACGTGTCACAAAATCCATTGTTTATGCAGGAGCATTGCAAGGCAAATACGTTCTGGCAATTTGATGCGGCCTTGCTGAGATTTGAATTCGCATTGAGTGGCAACTTTGGGTGACTTCTGTTCCTCAGAGGTCCTGTCTGATTCTAACTTGACTGCTTTTTAAGTTTATTACATTCCAAAAATAAATAAAGAGTGCAAGGAAATAGGAGAAAGTGAAGTAGTGTCTGCGGTTCATTGTCCGTTCAGAAATCTCATGGCTGTCCATGTGCTTGTCTTCAGGCTCCTGGACCTTTTTCCCGATGGTAGCATGACCTGGGTGGTGGGGGTCCTTGAGGATAGAGGCTGCTCTCTTAAGGCACCACCTCTTGAAGGTGCCCTCGATGGAGTGAAGACTGATGCCTGTGATGTTGCAGATTGAGTAAACAACCCTCTGGAGTTTTGTCCCGTCCTGTGCATTGGCACCTCCGAACCAGACAGGATGCTTTCCACGATACACCCGCAGGAATTTTCAGGAGTCATTGGTGACACAACAAATCTCCTCAAACCCCTTACAAAGTATAGCCACTGAGGCAATGCTGCTGACTGACACATTCCAGGCTGCAGAGTTCGTGCTGAGGCTTGGCACAACCAACACCAGGGCTTTGTGGGGAAGGATCACAGTCCAGGGCAGCCATCCCCTACGGGAGCCAAAGTCTATTTCAGTAAAAGCCTTGCTTTCTTTTCATCTTACGTAAGATAACTGTTTTTTAAATGTTTTTTATGTACAGGTACTCCCCGATTTGCTATGTGACTTACGCTCATCCACCATATGACTGAATTTTTTTTTAAATAAAGAAAAATATAAAACTTATGCGATTACAATGAAAATCAGGCCTATGTATGATGACCGCCATGTTGGCTGGTGTCCAACCTTTTGGGAGAACTGGCCTGGTGGCCGCCATGTTGGCTGGTGTCCAACCTCTCGGGAGAGCTAGCCACCATGTTGAGATATTTCATTCTCACTCTGCTGTGTCCTGATTCTGTTGCTCAATATTTTGATGGTCAGATAGATTTTAGGAGCCAGTAGCAGGGGGCTCAGGGTCTTCAGCAATAGATAGAATGAGAAGGATTCAGAGATAGAGAACGGAAGGAAATCAATCATTTTACTCTTCAGTATCACAGGTAGGGCAATTCCCTGACATATGTCCATTTTGAGGTATGACCAGTCATCGGGAAGGGAATGTCCCTGTAGCTGGTAGGAGAGAAGCACCGAAGAAACTAAAACTTGACTGCTTCACAGGGAAGTAAACTTTGAGTAGAGTCCTGCAGTGGTGGGGGGGATTGTGGAAAATAGATTGAGAATGACTGTTCTAGAGTCCTTCTGTTACCGGGCTGAGACTGGAAGGAGGAGTAACCACAAGGGGCCTCATTAGTGGCAGCAGTGTTATGTAGGAAACTCGAGGATTAATGTGATAATGAGGGAATGTATATATAAATATGACACTAAGACGAGAAAAGTCTTTGAACTGTTTTTCTCTACATTTAGTTCGATTGTTAATAAAGTTTAATTCTGGAACAAAAAAAGTCACTGTGCGCGACTTGGGCCTCTACAACCTGCTCAAGGCCCCTGTTTGGCTGCACAAGTTGAGTGTCTGGGAACAGCAAGCAGTGGGCCACCCTGCTCAGCACACCTGCACAAAGAAGCAGTGCTTGTTCGTACGAGGGGGCCAGAATGGTGGAAGCAAGGAAATTCTCGAAAATGCGAAGGCATCCCTATACGCCCGTCACCTGGTGCAAAAAGAACTCACGAGGTCAGACTAGTCTAATCAGCCACCTTCGTAAATATCACATTAATGCAGACTAGATGTCAAGTTCCTACTTGTGAACAAATGATGAACAACTTAGGTGTAGTTTGCAACCGACAGGGTGAGCTGGGAATTGGAAAATCTCATGTTATTCCTGCAGTGTTTCATTGCAATACAGGCAAAATGAATCCCCGCCACCCCACCACCCCTTCACTCCACTGACTCCTGCTCCATCATCCAGCAGGTGTGATCCTGATGGAAAAAGCTGGGACAGACGGAATGGACTGAGATGTGAATATCGTTGCGTTGGAAAAATATTTGGAGAAGCTGGCATCTCCTCTGAATGTGTGAAGGTGGTGCCTGCAAAATAGAAAGCGACATTCTTTACAAATGCCCAGACAGGGTAGTCAGAACCTGCACAATGAGAGATAACAGCAAACAATGACTGCAGATATGTAAGTTGACATGTGAGGGCATACAAATGAAGTGCAGTCTGTAGCAGGTAGCAAGCAAAGTCTCTCAGAGGTAACACCGTTATCAGCCACTGGCCAGTTATGTTCCAATTTTTACACTTCACTGAGAGAACCTTTTTAAAACCATTGTCAGAGTACGATAACATACAACCCTAGGATTCTTTTGACTGTGGGCCAGAGAGAATTTCTACTTAGTGGTAGTGCAAAAAACTGTACTCAAGAAAGATATGTATACAAAAGAGAGAAATGTAAATAAAGAAAGAATTGTAAACAAACTGACTGTGCTATTGCACAGTAAATAAATATTCAGTAATAAATAATGTGCAAAGGGTCCTTAAATGAGTCCCCGGTTGAGTTTGTGGTTGAGGAGTCTGATGGTGGAGGGGGAGCAGCTGTTCCTGAACCTGGTGGTGCGAGTCTTGTGGCACCTACACCTCTTTCCTGATGGCAGCAGCGAGAACAGAGCGTGTGCTGGGTGGTGTGGATCCTTGATGATGGCTGCTGCTCTCCATATAGATTTTCTGAATGGCAGGGAGAGTTTTGCCCTGGGCTGTATCCAGTACCTTTCACAGGGCTTTCTGCTCAGGGGTATTGGTGCCCCTGAACCAGTGATGCAGCCAGTCAGCACACTTTCCACCGCATACCTTCAGAATTTTGCTAAGGTTTACGATGTCATGATTTGGGGTTATTTCATTATAAAGTACACGAATGCGATGGCCACATAAGGCAGATCTCGCTTGACTTTTTCAATAATGGGGGAAAGGCTCACCCCATCCTTCGCCCTCCTCTGCAGTGGTCCTCTGTCTTCATATTGTCGTCAAATAAGCTGACTATCCTCAATCAAAAAATATGGTTCCAAGGCTGATGCTCTGACAACATATTATATAGCACCTTTATAGCATCTTTAAGTCATAAACCTTCCCAAGATGCCCAACAGAAATGTTATTGCCTGGAATTTTACATCAAGGCAAATAAGGAGATGTTAAATTGGATGACCAAAAGCTTAGGGTGAAGATAAGATATAGACTTCAGGCTGATGAAAGGGATTTCTGAGTTTTTGACTTTGTAGCAAAATGCCCCAGTTGACACTGTTGGTAATAAAATCATCCTCAGACTGCGTATGCATGCTTCCCTCTGGATCCATTCCTGTGCTTCATATGAAAATGCAGAGATTTACAACCTCTCAGCCCCTGACTAGATGACCATCGAAGTATCGGCCATTGTACTATGTGGTAAACAGTCCAGGTACCCGCAAGTAAGCTTCCAACAACAGAAGCAAACCTTCTGATGAATTAGCTCCAAAGAGAAAGCTTTGCTGTCCAGAGAGCTTGTGGCAAATTTGCACGGGCCTTTGAACTCAGTGAGGAGATTAGGCCAAAATGATGTCAAAATGTGCTGACACACAATGGAGATAAGCTGCAGAAAGTGATTGGCTTCACTGATAGGCGTTGGGAGGAGTTCACTGATTCTGAAGAAGTATTTATTTTGTATAAAAGTAGACAAGATATGCATGTAAGCATTTGTTGCCATTTATCACTATAAAGAATATCTACCACTAGAATTCAGTGGGTGAGGGGTGAACACTTAGCTTTGTGTGAGTAACATGATATCAGTTTGAACAGCAGTGTCTGCTACTCACCTTAATCAGAGATCAGAGATTCATTACGACTGTACAGTTTGGTAATGATGCTCCTTTTCCAGGTGAGAAAAGTGAGTTAGGACACAGCTGCTCATTTGCCGATATTCCTCTGAGTAAGATTTGTCCACAGATGTGGTGAGGACAGGGACCAATCAGCTGTGAGGACCTTAATTTAAATGATAAAATATAGCCCTTTCGGCCCACGAGCCGTGCTGCCCAATTACACCCAACTGACCTACAACCCTGTACATTTTGAACAGTGGGAGGAAACTGAGCACCCGAAGAAAACCCACGCAGACACAGGGCGAGCGTACAAACCTCTTACAGACAGCGCCGGATTCGAACCCAGATCACTGATGCTTCAACAATGTTAGGCTAACTGCGACACTAATTATGCCGGCCCATCATTAAGCAGCCTGCAAACGTTCTGGCAATTTGATGCGGCCTTGCTGAGATGTGAATTCGCATTGAGTGGCAACTTTGGGTGACTTCTGTTCCTCAGAGGTCCTGCCTGATTCTAACTTGACTGCTTTTTAAGTTTATTTATTAAAACTGGAGGAAGGCAGAGAGTGCCCAAAGAGAAGCACCCCACATGGTGTCAAGGTTAGTTCACAATGAAATGCAGGAGATTTATGGCAGTATGTAGTTAAGTTACTGGGCTGGTAGCCAGAGTTCTGGACCATTGATCTAGGTTGTGAGTTCAAACCTCACCATGACAGCTGGGGAAATTTAAGTAAATAAAACAGGAATTTTGTAGACAAAGCTAATCTTGTTAACAATAGTAGAGATTGATAAGATTATTATTAAAACCCATCTATTTCATTAGTGGACTTCTGAGGAGAATTTACCACCCTGAACTGGTCTCGCCTTGGTGGGTCTGGACAGAGCATTCTGGCTAGTTGCGTCACTGTCTGGTACGGAGGTGCCAACGGCCAGGGCAAGGGAAAACTCCAGAAGGTGGTTAACTTGGCTTGCGACATCACGGGCACCAGACTCTATCCTCCAGCACCCCCACCACTCTGCTACCATCGGGGAAACAGTATAGGAGCCTAAAGACGAGCACTCAGCAGCGCAAAAACAGCTTCTTCCCCGCTGCCCTCAGATTCCTGAATAATTGATGAACCGAAGGCTCCTGTACCTTTTTCCCAATGGTAGCAGAGTGAAGAGGGTATGGCCTGGGTGGGGGGCGGGGGGTGGTCTTTGAAGATAGAGGCTGCTACTGCCTCCTGTAGATGTCCTCTATGGAGTGAAGTCTGGTGCCTGTGATGTCGCAGGCTGAGTTAACGACTCTCTGGAGTTTATTCTTGTCCTGAGAGTTGCAACCAGCCAGAATGCTCTCCGCGGTACACCTGTAGAAGTTTTTGAGAGTTTTCAGGGACATACCGAATCTCCTCAGATACCGCACAAAGTATAGCCTCTGGCGAGCCTTCTTTGTGATTGCATCAACATGGAGGCTCCAGGACAAATCCTCAAAGATGTTAACACCCAGGAAAATTTGAAGTTCTTGACTCTCTCCACTGGGTCGTGCTCTCCTGACTTCCTTCTGAAGTCCACAATCATCTCCTTGGTTTTGCTGACGTTGAGCACAAGGTTGTTGTCGTTCAACAATAAATGCTGGCATTGCCAATGGTGTCCCCTTGCTATGAAGGAATGAACAAAATCTAAAGAGAATCCAGTATGTCAGTGGTTAGCGGGCAATTGGGCGTGAGGTACAGAGTCTGACCTTATCTCACAGTGCGGATTGGAGGACTTGATTGGCCTGCTTTTTATCTTAGCACAAGAATTTTTTTAAAAACAGGCCAATCAGTGTGAACTGATTGTGTGAAATCTGGAACGTGAACTTTAGCTCGCGGTGTGCAAAGCACAGAAGCTTTAAAAAATAAATGATAGTTTGGATGTGAGGCCTCTTGAAAATTGAGTTATTTCATTGTGCACCTCAACAGAAATGCACTTTCTTCTTGAAGCCTATAGAATCATCCAGAATATAGGCAAGCAGAAACATTTGAATGACAGTTTGCATTAGATGAACTCCTACCTCCTATTTTAGTATGGTACACACAGTGTGGTATTGTTGCTACAGAGAAATGAATCAGAGGTCAATCCTCAGGACCATAGCTGTGGCAGAGAGGATCACTGGAGTCTCCCACCTCACCATTGACATGATCTACCGGGATCGTTGTCTGAAGAAGGTGAGCAAAATCATTGAGGACCCCTTCCACCCCTCGCACAGCATCTTTCAGCTCCTCCCATCAGGAGGATTGTCAGAGCAGTAACACCAGGCTGAAAATCAGATTCTTCTCACGGGCAGTGAGAATGCTGAACGACCAAAGAAACTCTTCCCTCTAACCATCTGAGGCTCTTGTATTTACAAAATAATATTTATTTATTTACAGTATATGAATACTGGTCCTGCATATGTATTGCCTGTTAGTCGTATGTCTGGTTGTGTGTCCATGTGTTTTGCACCGAGGGCCTGTTTTGTTGGGCTGTACTTGTGCAACTTGACTTGACGTGACTTGGCTAATGGAAGAAAGTGCTAGAGGCTAAGACAACGTACAAATCACAGAGTGAAACACCAAAATCTGCAGACACTGTGATTGTAGTTAAAAACACACAGAAATACTGCAGGAACTCAGCAGGACTCGCAGCGCCCGTAGGAGGTAACCAACGATTTGGGCCTGAACCCTTCTTCACAGTATAAGCAAAAAAGCAGGCAGGCATCTGAATAAAGAGCAGGGAGAGAAAGGGGGAAGACTGGGTGGGGTAAAAACTATCATGGACCTTGAGCACCTTGGCTCTGTCCGCTGTAATAGCGTGCATCTCCCAGTGGCTACTCATTTCAATTCCCCATCCCATTCCCTTCCTGACATGTCTGCCCATGGTCTCGTGCACTGCCAGACTGCGACCACCCGCAAATTGGAGGAATAAGTCCTCATCTTCCATCTGGGCACCCTCCAACCAGATGGCATTAACACTGATCTCTCCAATTACCTTTATCCTTCGCCCTCACCATCTTCTCCCCCCTGTCTCCATTCCTCTAGCTCAGTCTGTCTGTCTGTCTGTCTCTCTCTCTTTCTCTGTGACTGAAAATAAAGTAAATGCTTTAAGGTTTATATATTCATGCAAGTGAAATTTGTTCAGTGTAAGTACAGAACTGTATTTTCTTTTTTGAACTGTCTATTCTTATGCAGGTGTATTAGGCATTGTAAGAATATGTCTCAAGCAACCAGAAAGTACACTTATCTGGCATCTATCAATTCCACATAGGTGCCGGATACCAGGCAGTTTATGATTACAATATTATAGATAATTTGATTGAAAGAGAGACAATAAGTACAAAAGCTTGATAAATAATAAATATTCACAGTTTACATCATACAAGGTGACTGCGACAGAGAAGAGTTCTTTTGTTGTCAGTGCAGTACAGGTGAGTATAATAAGGGGAGGCTCAAGAGCCTGATTGCTGTTCTTAAACCTCAAGGTGCTGGTCCAGGATCCTCAACTTTCTGCTGAAGGTAGCAGGGAGAAGAGGTTGCGACAATGGCGATGGAGGTGTTCTATAAAGTTGGTTGCCCTCAAGGCCCCCATCACCCTGATCACAACCTTTTCTGTTACCTTCAGGGCAGAAGCATCTGGAAGTTCTCATGGAATTAAAGGCGTGCTCCCCCCTTCCTGAAAAGGTCCCACGTTTGGCTGCAGCTCTGCAGTCTTGCCCGCTCTCGCCTCCTGCACGTTACGTCTCTAGTGCTCTTGAGAGGAGGTGCCAGTAGTCCTGGGCATAGTGGAAGCTGCACTGTGGCTCGGAGGCACTGCTCGCTGTGGCTGCAGTAACTCGTCTGTCAGGCACCTGCCTGCTTTTTGCACATACTTTGATGAAGGCTACCCTTTACTTCCTGAGGATGTAGCATGACCTGCTGCGTTTCTCCAGCAGGCTTGTGTATTGCACTATAATCAAAGCGTCTGAGGACATTCCTGTTTAGCGCTGTTCCTTTTGTGTCCAGGCATCAGAAAACTTAGCCGACCACAGGTCATTCTCATAATTCTGTTGATCATGAGATGCGTCAGTGCTTTTATATAAAAAGAAACAGTAAGATTTTGGTTTCAGCAATTTCTGAACTTGTGAACTCAGCCGTAAGCTACATTTTTTTTTGTAGTGATTTACTTGCGTCTGATGAATTGCCTTGGTTACCTGTCCTTTGTTACACAGGAGAGGCTATATGGCAACTTCCCCAAGAGAACCCTCTTGGATCAAGTTTGCAATCCCCAACTTACTGCCATATTCCAGGACTGGGAGGGGTGCAATATACTGGGCAGTTTAGATACGGTGGGAGGAGGGGGGGGGGAGTGGTGTTCATGAGTAGTCTGAATGGATATACAGCCTAACTTTGGGACACGGTGAAGTGAAGCAGCTTGCATCTGGAAAGATCAGGTCTCACTTGCACCAGGGGCTTTCCTTTTTCCTCAGAAATGATACATTGGTTTAGATGATGGCTAGAACAATGAAGTTACCTCATCTCAATACAATCACCATGCTACAAATCACCGTCAACAATGTTTCCAGCAGGACACATGCAGAATGAAATGCATCAAATTTCACATGACATACGAAGAATGTGGTACTTTGCCTACAGTTTATAATGGGAAGGTGAAGACTATGGATTCTAATTGTGTTATATCTACATAAATTTCGTTAATTCAAGTCAAGTTTATGGTCATCTGATTGCACAAGTTCAACCCAACGAAACAGTGTTCTCTGGTCCTCGGTGCAAAACATGCAAACACACAACCAGATATAACACACATATAGACAAACAGTACATATGCAGGACAAGTATGTCATATATACAAATAAATATTGCTTCTTGAATACGAGAGCCTTGGATGGTTATCAAGAGCAGTTCCTTTGGCCGTTCAGCATTCTCCCTGCCTGTTCTTCAGCCTGATGGTACTGGCTCTGATACTCCTGTATCATTTCCCGATGGTAGCAGCTGAAAGATGGAAGGGGTCCTCAATGATTTTGTGCACCCTCTTCAAACAATGATCCCAATACATTACGTCAATGGGGAGAGGACTGATCCTCTCTGCAACTCTCATGGTCCTGTGAATTGACCTCTGATCCATTTCTCTGCAGCAACCATTCCACACTGTGATGCAGCCGGCCAGGATGCTCTCAATAGAGCTCCTGTAAGAGGATGACATGATGGCGGCCAGTAACCTTGCCCGCTTCAGTCTTCTCAGGAAGTGCAGTCGCTGTTGCGTCTTCCTGACAAGTGCGGAGATGTTGTGTGTCAACGATAGGTCACTAGTTAAGTGGACTCCAAGGAATGTGTTTGCTCTCCACTCTATCTACTACAGAGTTCTTGGTGTATAGTGGAGAGTAGTTATTCCAACTCCTCCTGAAGTCCACGATCATCTCCTTCATCTTATCCACATTATTCTAAAAATTAAGATTTTTATTACACTCATTATTTTTAATAAGAGCATAAAAAAACATGAGAATTAAGAGGCCGTCCAGCCCTTCAAGCAGACAATGAGATGCTGGAGGAACTCAGCAGGTCAGGCAGGCATCCATGGGGAGAAATGGTCAGTTAACGTTTCAGGTCAGGATTTTATATTGAGATGCCAGTAAAAAGGGAGGTGATATCGTAAATTAAGGGGGAAGGAAGTTGAGAGGGGAGCCAATAATTGATGAGGTATTGGACATTCAGGAAAGATGGGAAGAGGGAAAAACCAGTGGGAGCAAGTGGTGGGGGGGGGGGGGTAAAGTTAGAGAGAAATGTAACTACACGAGTACCAGAGAGGAGGTGGAGATCGTGGAACAAGATGGGGGTGAGGTTACCTGCTGTTTTCCTGCACTGTCCCCATATATTTTAATTCTCTTCATATCCGGAAATCAATCAATCCCTCTTGTGAACGGGTCTCCACGGCTTCCCAGCATAGATTTGTCAAGGGTTCACCCTCCTCTAAATTTGCCAGATTTGGTGTACGTACATTAGTTGTCATGTAATGCATGTTAGAACTTTGATTAAACTTCAAAAGCACTTCAGAGGTTGGAATTTGGTTAAGGGTGCCCTACAAACAATGTGGAAGGGTGCTACATTACTGAAAGTCTTTTTTGTGTCATGAGTTTGCTGTGGGCTCATTACCATGACTTTATTAGTCTGGTTATTTTTTTCTGTTGCTGTGACAACCTTGGATAAATGGGCCCATTACTTTTATCACATCAATATCAAGTCATGCTCCCCTCTGAGCTCAGACAGAATTTAATCTGTAATTCATGCAAATAAAGTGATTAATATGAGCATTCCTATTTACAGCTTATCTGGCAATATTATTTCATGACATCTATCTAAGCAAAACATTTTGAGAACTCTGCTTTGAATGAAGTCCATCGGCGACAGATTCCTCTATTTTCCCCTGTTTCCACTTGTATCAGGTTTCCATTCCAAACCTGAGGAGAAAGGACTTGCATTTACGTCACACCTATCACAACTTGGGATCTTTTATGTTCAGCTAAAATATATCACAAAGCTTTATTAGGCCATGGATGGAAGATGAAATGAATCAAAAGCTTGCAGCAATGGTAGTTTTTTCAAAAAAAACCTTGATGTAAAGTTCTCCTGTGGTATTTGGACGGGAATGGAATGAGCTATTTTCAAGAGGCAGTGGGAGATTTATGATATTTTTTTATTGGTACATGAGGTGCAGGGGTTGATGGCAAGGTCAGTGTTTAATATCCAGTCCCCAATTGCCCTTCAGAACCTAATAGTTCTTGAACTGCTGTGGCCTGTTTAGGAAGGGAGTCTCAGGGTGGACTGTGGGTCGACGAGGTGATGTTCCCATGCACCTGCTGCTCTTGCCCTTCCAGATGAGAGAAGTTGCTGATTTAGGAGGGTGTGGTTAAAAGAAACGTGGACAAGTTGCTGCATTTGCAAGTGGAATGGGTGCAGCCACAGTCAGCCAGTAGTAAAAGGGTGAGGGGGGTGGGGGGAGTGTTTACTATGATTGCTGCAAAGCCCATCAAATGAACATTTTCCCATTAAACATCTTGTGTGATTTGGGGTTACCCTCATTCACTCATGGCAAAATGTACCATCACATTCCTGCCTTGTTCTTTCAGATGTGGTTAAATTGAGAAGAGAGGCTGCTTGTGTAAACTTGCCAAAGCAGGAAGCGCGGATACATCGTTAAATTTCGACATACAGATTTTAAATTTAGACATATGGCATGGAAACTGGCCCTTCCGGCTCACAAGCCCGTGCTGCTCAATTACACTCAATTGACTTACAATCCCCCACACCCACCCCCCCCCCCCCCAGTAAGTTTTGAACGCTGGGAGGAAACAGGAACATCCAGAGGAAACCTATGCAGATACAGGGAGAACGTGCAAACTCCTTATAGACAGTGCCAGATTTGAAACCGGTTCGCTGGCGCAGTAATGGCATTGCACCAACCGCAACGCTAACCATGCTGCAAAGGGTTTCCCGGGCATGCTGAATATAATGTAGCCACAAAACCCTTGCAAAGGCACCAAGGTTTTTAAATGGAACTCCTCGTTTTCTGGAGGTTGTGAAAGGTGCTTTTCGATAATATCCAGGATTGTATTATGCTCTGCTCTATCCAGCTCGCCTCCGCATTAATTCAGTAATGTGGAGTTTTCTGAGGTGATTCAGTCAAAGCTTAATGAACTGCTATGCACATATCAGGTGGAAGCTTCTGGCCAGCCTTAAATAGTTTCCACCTGCCACTCAGTGCTCGTTGATATAATGGAACCAGGGGATACACCTTTAGGAGGGAGTTGTAGAATGAATTGCGTTTGGTGTTATGTTATAACAAGGAAAACTCTGTATCAAGGGATGTAAAGTGTAATATGTAGTTAATTATGAATCAAGATGAGGGAGAGGGGACACTGCCTGGGTCATTGACAATCAGTTCTTTTAGCAGCCAAGGAGTTGACTGATTGGAGTTTCTGGGAGGTTGGGGAAGCGGAGGACTGGTGCCGGGTGAACAAACAGGGAGAAAAAGCCCTGTTTGAGAAGGAGAAGCAGAGGAAATGACCCATGGGATGGCGACCACGGTGGCAGACCAGCGAGGGGTCCCGTGGCTGAAGAACACACAGGTGGCAGGCTGAGGGTGACTCAAGGTGAGGAACCCACCCAGGCTGTGAATAGCTGGTGGCTGCGGTCAAAGGATGCCCACCAGGCTGATGGGCTGCTGGAGATGACCTCGAGACTGGCTGTGGAGATACCAGGTATCAGAACTCCGGGATGCGAGAGGGTGCTGAGGACTTCCTGAGCGTGTTGGAGGTTTAGATCTGGAGCTCGGGCTGCTGATAGGAGAGTGTGTGGAGGCTGCAGGAGCACTGGATGTAACTATACGGGCACTCAGTGACTCAGGGGGGAAGGGGTGAACTCTCTTTTGCTTCTCTTTCTCTAACTGTAAGGGGCAATTTCTGCTGATAGAAAATCTTTGGATGCCTTACAGCAAACTCAAGCCGATTTTGTGTAATATTACACCTGTTTTATTACATGAAAAGTATCTTGAAACCATATACCTTTACCTCCTATGGGCGCTGCGAGACCAGCTGTGTTCTTCCAGCACTTCCGTGTGTTTTTTACTTCAAGCGCGGTGTCTGCAGACTTTGGTGTTTCACGCCATGCTTTGTTGATAATTCAAAGTTTAAGGGAAGACAATTAAATGCAACTTAAGTTTTGAATTATTGCAAAGATGCCCAGAAGATTATATGATATCTCAGATGAAATATATTTAACACAAGGATTTGCCTACCCTGGGTTCAAAGTGAGTGGAAGTATTGAAGAGATAAAAAGAATCTGCATATAAATACAATCAAAATGATCGAGAGGCTACAAAAATGGAGTTCATGTGTCTATGAAAGGTGTTCTGGGTTATCCTGCCCCATTTATACTTGTTTCCAACCTTCTCAGAAAGTTGAGCAAGGAAATATTTTGGGGCAATTTTATTTTCTGTGGTACATGTAGACAGCCTCTGCTATCAGCTGCCCTACTCCCACTGAAATGGTGTGCAGCCTCTGTACCTACAAGGGTGCACTGTGCATGTGCAGGCACTGTGAGGTCAATAGAGTGGAGTACTGTGAAAAGAACAGATGCCGAGCTGCAGACTCTATCTCTCCCCGCCATGTTACTGTGTTTGATTTATACTTAGTAAAATTCATTGTTTGGTTCGCTGTACCCGCCGGCTCCAATCATTATTTCAGACACAGTAATGAACAGTTTATTTGGTAAAATCTTTGCTTCTGAAATCTGCTTTCAAGTCCCCATCCGCAGCCCTGAGTACAAATGTCCAGGGTGACACACCGTACTGCACAGTTAGAGCACCTGTTGATCGCATCAGGGTGGTGGAAGCTCCACCACTTCTTTCAGGTGGATGTAAATGATTGTGTACTCAAAAGGTAGAGGTGACTTCGGTCTACAACATTACAAGGTAAGCCATGCTTTTCTGTTAATTTACTTAATGAACGATACGTCCTGGGCATTGTATGTGGATCTGATCATCTCCTGCATCGATGCTGTCACTGTGGTCTCCTCTACATTGGAGAGACTGGGCACAGACTGGGAGATCACTTTGTTGAGCACCTCCGCTCTCTCCGCAGCAATCATGGTGATCTCCCGGTGGCCACCCATTTCAATTCCCTATCCCATTCCCTTACTGACATGTCTATCCATGGTCTCCTGCATTGCCAGACTGAGACTACCTGCAAATTAAAGGAACAGCACCTCACCTTTCATTTGGGCACCCTCCAACTGGATGGCATTAACATTAACTTCTCTGGTTTCCGTAAGTCTCCAACCCCCTTCCCCTGTCACCTGTACCCCAGCTCTCTCTCTCTCTCTCTCCTGCCTGTTCCCTCTGTCTTCTTTCACACAGCCAAAATCAATTCTCATGTCTCCTCTTATCATATCCAATTAACACCTTGGTCTGGTCTCCTCCCCCTCCCATTCCTCAGTCTTTATTCCGATGCCTTTTTGTTTGGCTCATCCCAAATCGTTGGTAATATATCTTTACCTCCTATGGACGCTGCATGACCAGTTGAGTTTCTCCAGCACTTTTGTGTGTTTTTACTACAGTCACAGTGTCTGCAGACTTTGGTGCTTCACTGGTTTCCTGATCCCCAAGCTGGGTTGGGGGATGGGTGCGAGTGGGAACATGTTCTATCCTCAGTAGGAAATCACCTTCAGAAAAGTTGAAATTTGCTTTTTCTCTGGTTTGAAAATTGGTCTTATTTTGCGCCTTCAACATTAACAAGAAGGAGCTGGCTAAATATCTATCACCTTGCAATCTACATAATCACAGAATAATGTTAAATGCCTTTAATGCATTATCATTACTGTATTTGTACAGAAACAAAGATAAACTATTGTATTGATTATAAACTTTCTGCACCTTTTCTAACCACATGAAATGAACACCAGCAGATCTCCCCACCATGCGATTAAAGTAATTAACCCCAGTTCACTTGCTGGCTCTTCTTTTACATCGATGACAAATGGTTATTGAGAACTCAGAAGAATGTGAGGGAAATTGTTTAACAATGGACAATAAATCAAATTTACACTGAATGTCACAATGGACCTGTCTGGTGCATGAAATGTTTCCAGTGTGTTACCAACACCATTATGTTGCCAGCCAGCTACCATTCAGATGATCTTGCTTACACCAGCAAATTACAACCATCCTATTTGATTAGAGGTTACTCAGCTGTGATTTGGGTTTGGACATTTCTCTCTCCACAAAAATGTTGACCTTTGAGCTGTGGGTGACAGGAGTGCCAGAGCACTGGACACTCAGATAGCTGCTATACGAAACATTGGCTATGTATCTTTATCTTTACTATACTAAACGTTGGTGATGTTTCTTTATCTTTGTTAAATAAAGTCCACTGTTTGACCTGCTGAGTTTCTACAGCGTTGTGTTTCTACTTCAATCACGGTGACTGCAGACTTTCATGTTTTACCACTGGATACTCAGAGTCCGAATCAGATTTTATTGTCGTGAACATGCCACAAAATTTGTTGCTTTGTAGCAACAGTGCAAAATTGCTATAAATTACATAAAAAAATAGGAGAAAATGTCTGTGGTTCATTGTCCATTCTGAAATCGGATGGCAGAGGGGAAGAGGCTGTTTTTGTGCCGCTGGGTGCTCGTCTTCGGGCTCCTGCACCTCCTTTCTGATGGTATCAGTGAGAAGAGGGCAGGGCCTGGGTGGTGGGGGTCCTTGAAGATAGAGGCTGCTCTCTTAAGACTCGGCCTCTTTTAGATGTCCTTAACGGAGGGAAGACCGGTGCCCATGACAGCGCTGGCCGAGTTCACAACTCTCTGTCCTGTCCTGTGCATTGGCACCTCCCCTACCAGACAATGATGCAACCAGTCAGAATGCTCTCCACGGTGCACCTGTGGAAATTTACAAGAGTCTTTGGTGACGTGCCAAACTCCTAACAAAGTAAAGTTGCTGGTGAGCCTTCTTTGAGATTGTGTCGACATGACTGACCCAGGATAGAACTTCAGAGATGTTGACACCCAGTAAATTGAAGTTTTTAACCCTTTCCACTGCTGACCCCTCGATGAGGACTGGTTCATGTTCTCCTAATTTCCCCCTTCTGAAGTCCACAACCAGTTCCTTGGTTGTGCAAACAGCACAAGTTTGTTGTGGTGATCCAGATTTTCAACAAACCCAGATTTTTACTGGATGCTGGTGGCCTTTCAAATTATGAACAGGAGGGATGTGCCTGAATTTCTTACTGTGAGAATATTCTGACAGGGTAGAACTGGATGCAGCCAAGTTCTCACAGTCACAGAGTGACACAATTCAGAAACAAGCCATTCATCCTGCTGAGGCCATATAACAATTAGAAAACGGAAACAGGCCATATCAGCCCCTCTAGTCCGCATCGATTTAAGTGAACTCCACTCGTCCCACCTACCTGCTCTCTGCCTATTGTTGACACCTTCCAACCCCCTCATGTCCATGCCCTCATCCAACCTCCTCTTAAATGACAAAATTGACCCTGCCGCAACTACCTCTCGACTTGGCCACCACTCTTGAGTCAAGTTACTTCTAAACTTTTGCCCCCCTAACCCTTAACTTATGACCCCTCATTCCAATCTCCCCTACCCTCAAGGGGAAGAGCCTATAAACATCTACTCTGTCTATTCCCCTCATAATTTTATATACCTCTATCAAATCTCCCCTCAACCTTCTACGCTCCAATGAATAAAGACCCAGTCTACTCAATCTTTCTCCATATTCTAGATACTGCAAACCAGGCAACATTTTTGTAAATCTTCTCTGCACCCTCTCTACCTTATTGATAGTCTTCCTATAATTTGGAGACCAGAACTACACACAATATTCCAAACTAGACCTCACCAAAACCTTGAACAGTCTCAACATCACCTCCCAGCTCCTATATCCTATGCTTTGATTTATAAAGGCCAGCATACCCAAAAATGCCTTCTTCAACACCCTATCTACATGAGAATCCACTTTCAAAGAATGATGAACCATTATTCCAAGATCCCTCTGTTCCTCTGACCATGCTGACCTTTAAGCACCCACTTACACTTTTCCCATTTTTCTCCTTATTCCCACTGCCTCCCCCAGATCCTTCCTCCCACATAGATTATGGCCAATTTACAGTTTTCTGAATATCCGGCTCTAGGTCACATTGAGTCCGTGACATGAGACAGACTGCAGCTTTGATGAGATTAAGACAGTTATGAAGAAAGAAGTAATTTCAAAAACTACCAAGGTTGCCGCTAAAGTATTAAAGAAGCAAATATCACCACTGACCACCAAGATTCAGCAAACCCAGAGAATCACACCATCAAAAGGACTTGACCGTTTTGTGGATTTGGGGGGGGTGGGGGGAAGCAGGAACACCCTGGGGAAGCCCATGTGGTCATAGGGAGTACTTCATGGCAGACTTCACCAAAGGCCAGGATCGAACTCAGGCCACTGGAGCTAAAGGAGCAGCTCAACTAACTGTGCTGCTGGGCCACCCCTCCTTCCCCAGGAGTGGAAAGAGTACAGAGCACCAAGTTACTTGGAGTTCACTTAGCTAGTGACCTATTGTTGACACACAGCATCTCAACACTTGTCAGTTTGAGAAGACTGAAGCGGGCAAAGATACCGGCCACCATCATGTCAACCTTCTACACGAGCTCTATCAAGAGTGTCCTGGCAGGCTGCATTACAGTCTGATATGGTTGTTGCAGAGAAATGGATAGGAGGTCAATCCACAGGCCCATAAGAATGACAGAGAGGATCACTGGAGTCTCCCTCCCCCACATCGACGTGAACTACCTGGATCGTTGTTTGAAGAGGGCGTGCAAAATCAATGAGGATCCCTCCCTCCCTGCACACATCATCTTTCAACAGCTCCTGCCGGGAAAGAGATGCAGGAATATCAGATCCAACTCCACCAGGCTGAGAAACAGCTTCTTCCCACGAGCACTGAGAATGCTAAATGGTCGCACTAACCATCCGAGACTCTCAAGTATACAAAACAATATTTATTTATTTTTGTAGCTGTAATACTTGTCCAGCATATGTATTATTTGTCTGTATGTGTGCTATGTCTGGTTGTGTGTCTGCGGGTTTTGGACTGAGGACCAGAGAGCGCTGTTTCATCAGGTTGTACTGGTCTAATCAGATGACAATAAACTTGGCTTGACCTGAGGTGCAGAATGTTAAATAAAACTCTGTTGGCTCCTTTAACGGGCCATTTAAAGTTTGTATGGAACTGCTGGTATTTTATTTTAACTTCTGCGATTTAAATAAACGACTTGATTTGACTTCCTGTCCAACGCTTTCAGTCGCGGATTTATTGTCAGAATACATACGTGACATCATATACAACCCTGAGATTCTTTTTTCTTGCAGGCAAAGCAGAATCACCACTTATTGGCAGTGCAAAAAAAAAACTTGATTCAACGTACACATTGTTGGGCACTTCCAGTTGTCCCAAGGACAAAGACTGAGGGGAACAATAGGCTTTATTGTACAGAAGACTTGAGCTGGCCCGGATCCAAGCTAGGGAAGTGCAGGGAAGGGAGAGATGGCCCGACCTTTATGGCCTGGGTCACAGGGGAGGAGTCCAGGTGAGAGTGTCATCAGGGGGCGGGCCAGCCCGAGCCAATTAGTACACACAATCTATACCATTACACATGTGTAAACAAAGAATCTGCAGGTGAAAGTAAGAATGGGAAGATCCAGAGGTTTTTATATTCATTCATAGAACGTGGATGTCACTGACCATACATTGTCTAATCCTAATTCCCGCTAAACTGAGGAAGAAAACATCAGTCAACCACAATGGCATCACATACAGGGAACTAGAAACCCAGATACAAACCAGTTGTTTAAACATCACCAATTACTAATGTGAACTTTTTGAACAAAATTTAAGTTTCTCTCATCACAGGATTCAAACTCATGTCTCTGGGTTAATGATCCAGACCTTTACTTGGTGAACTTGGATATGTTAACTGAAGAGCAAGGAGGGAATGCTGCGTTGGTTCACCAGAATACCACCTGCACACCAAGATTGAAATGACAAAGGGCATTATGCCAACAAGAGTTATAGAATTTAAAAGTTGAGGGGTATTCTGTTAATGTTTTTGATGGACATGGGAGATCTGAGTTGTTAGGTGTTTCAAGAGTTCAGATCTGAGGTGGATCATCTGAAACAATCAGGAGTAAAATGTATTTGACACAGTGAGTGGCAGAAACTGTATGGTAATGGTTCTTGCTCCATTCTTAACTTGAAATGGAACATAAATGGAATTGTGCTATTTAAGGACATTAAATAAGATAAGAAAGGGCAAATATGTGATGTTCTGTCACAAGCGTGCCCCAATTTCACTTAACAGCAGAACAAACTGGAGGGTCTTTTTCACAGTGAAAGCATACAGTAAATCCTGGAGGAACTCGGTGTCCTTCACAGCTCCTGACCCCCGGGTTTGGTCCTGCTCTTTGCTGTTGTCTGTCACGGAGTTTGCACATTCTCTCTTTGACCTTGTGGGTTTCCCCAGGGGCTTCCGGCTACATCCCCAAAAACCTGCAAGTCGGTTAATTAATTGGCGACCGTGAATTGGCGTTAATTTGTAGCTGAGTGGCAGAATCTGGGGGAGTTGGTGGGAACGTGGGGAGGATAATAAATGGGAACAGAGTAAATGGGTGGTTGAAGATCAGCATGGGCTCAGCGGGAAGAGGGGCCTGTTTCTGACCTGAGAAACAATTTCAGACCAGCAGCAGCAGTAATCATCACTCAGTAAGTGCTCTGTTCTCGCTGCTGCCATCAGGAAAGAGGTACCGGTGCCACAAGGCTCACACCACCAGGTTCAGGAACAGCTGCTCCCCCTCCACCATCAATGACAAACTCAGTCAGGGACTCATTTAAAGAGTCTAACTTTGCACATTATTTATTACTGATATTTCTGCATTGCACAATCAGTTTGTTTATATTACCTTTTTTGTTTACATTTCTCTCTTTTGTATATTTATCTTTTTCTTGAGTTCAGTTTGCACTTTCAATAAGTAGACCCATAGGAAAAACAATCTCAGGGTTTTATGTGATGTCCTGTTCTGTATGTACACTGACAATAAATCTGAACGTAAGAAACATAAGATAGAATATAAACACTCTGCGCCATTTGCAATGCATTTATTTCCAAAATTATAGGGTATGTTAAAATATGTTACGTAACTCGTCCAGAAAATAAAGTGCCTCAGTTCATGTAATCGGTTCCCATTCTATTTGTGCACCAACTTCAATGACATGGTCACTAGAATCTCTAGTGAACCCCTCAGTCATATTTATATGCAGGGACATACATCAAGTTTATATTTGTGCCAGATTGGTTCTAAATTCTTTTGTGCTTGATTTTTAATTGGCTTCTTTTTAATTTCTGTTCTCATGGAGTTGTCCGGACCAAACTGCTATTAACTGTGCCTGTGCAACATTGATTTTACTAAAACCAGCCCTTGCAGATTTCTTTGTAAAATATTTTTTATAAAGTTTAACATAATAATCCTATATACATGTTCTACTAATATAACATAGACATATCCTAATTAATATAAATGCACTTCACAACAAATTTCATCCATAATTGTTAATTTGACATTTTATTTGTTAAAATAATTCTGAATATAAACCACTTGAGTTACATTTATACCAACACTTGTCATATGTGGTATTTTTTTTTTCTTTGGCTTGGCTTCGCGGACGAAGATTTATGGAGGGGGTAAAAAGTCCACGTCAGCTGCAGGCTCGTTTGTGGCTGACCAGTCCGATGCGGGACAGGCAGACACGATTGCAGCGGTTGCAAGGGAAAATTGGTTGGTTGGGGTTGGGTGTTGGGTTTTTCCTCCTTTGCCTTTTGTCAGTGAGGTGGGCTCTGCGGTCTTCTTCAAAGGAGGCTGCTGCCCGCCAAACTGTGAGGCGCCAAGATGCACGGTTTGAGGCGTTATCAGCCCACTGGCGGTGGTCAATGTGGCAGGCACCAAGAGATTTCTTTAGGCAGTCCTTGTACCTTTTCTTTGGTGCACCTCTGTCACGGTGGCCAGTGGAGAGCTCGCCATATAATACGATCTTGGGAAGGCGATGGTCCTCCATTCTGGAGACGTGACCCATCCAGCGCAGCTGGATCTTCAGCAGCGTGGACTCGATGCTGTCGACCTCTGCCATCTCGAGTACCTCGACGTTAGGGGTGTGAGCGCTCCAATGGATGTTGAGGATGGAGCGGAGACAACGCTGGTGGAAGCGTTCTAGGAGCCGTAGGTGGTGCCGGTAGAGGACCCATGATTCGGAGCCGAACAGGAGTGTGGGTATGACAACGGCTCTGTATACGCTTATCTTTGTGAGGTTTTTCAGTTGGTTGTTTTTCCAGACTCTTTTGTGTAGTCTTCCAAAGGCGCTATTTGCCTTGGCGAGTCTGTTGTCTATCTCATTGTCGATCCTTGCATCTGATGAAATGGTGCAGCCGAGATAGGTAAACTGGTTGACCGTTTTGAGTTTTGTGTGCCCGATGGAGATGTGGGGGGGCTGGTAGTCATGGTGGGGAGCTGGCTGATGGAGGACCTCAGTTTTCTTCAGGCAGATGATGCCGCTTTAGTTGCCCATATGTGGTATAATATCTAAATAATTGTTATGATCTAGGACGATCATAATTAAACTTTGAAGGTAATGTTCTTGAGTCTTAATTTACTTTGGGACTTCCATCCTCAAGTAGCTGCAATCCGTTGAGACTGCTGACTGTTTATCAAGGTAAGTTTTAGTCGATAAGATTTTCGGAGATCCAAATTGATGACCATGAGTCAGAAAGCAGGATGGAGATCAAGAATCTGGTTGTGTGGTGCCAGGACAACAATCTTCCTTTCAATTTCAATAAGATTCCACCTGCATTGAATTCGCCCATCATTATTGAATGAAGATCTACCGGGACCAATGCCTGAAGAGGGCGCACAAAATCAGTGAACCGGTGCGGACTCGAAAGGCCAACATGGCCTGTTTCCGCTCCGTAAATGGTTATATGGTTATATGGTTAAACCATATCTAAAAAAAAAACAGAAAAATGAGAAAAAAAACCTAGAACTAATACTAATCTAACCCCGCCCTCGAATCAACGTTACTTAATAAGACCAAAAAAAAAACCGAAGTGGATCAAGTAGCAACCGTCGGAGGACCAACGGGGCATCACTGGAGCATCTAAATTACCTAAAACTGCCAATTGTGATGGGCTTGCAGTTTCCTAATGTGACAAACCAATATTGGGCCAGAAAGTAGGAAGAATCCTGGCATGAAACGTTTGGGTCCTTATTACTGCATCTTAAAATATTGCTTCTTTTTAAAAAATCTTTGCCACTATAAATTAATCCAGTGAATTAAAGAGTCAAAAGTCACAGTTCAAATTTATCATTAGAATTCATACATCACACACTGCACAACCGTGAGATTCTTTTTTCCTGTGGGCCAGGATGAATTTCTACTTTTTTTCTTGAATATTATAGTTTTTCCACACAAACACCAAAAATTGTCAATATAATCAATATCATGATCAACGATGTCCACATTAATTACATTTTGTTTTTGTTAATTCCTTGCAATCATCTCATGGAGTTTGAGTGTTTTTTTTAATCCCTTTTCCCTCCCCCCAACGTTAAACATTTCTTCTTCTTTGGCTTGGCTTCGCGGACGAAGATTTATGGAGGGGGTAAAAGTCCACGTCAGCTGCAGGCTCGATTGTGGCTGACAAGTCCGATGCGGGACAGGCAGACACGGTTGCAGGGGAAAATTGGTGGGTTGGGGTTGGGTGTTTCCTCCTTTGCCTTTTGTCAGTGAGGTGGGCTCTGCGGTCTTCTTCAAAGGAGGTTGCTGCCCGCCGAACTGTGAGGCGCCAAGATGCACGAGATCAGCCCACTGGTGGTGGTCAATGGGGCAGGCACCAAGAGATTTCTTTAGGCAGTCCTTGTACCTCTTCTTTGGTGCAACTCTGTCACGGTGGCCAGTGGAGAGCTCGCCATATAACACGATCTTGGGAAGGCGATGGTCCTCCATTCTGGAGACGTGACCCACCCAGCGCAGCTGGATCTTCAGCAACATTTAACCCCAAACTAATTACACACAATGACCAAGACACTCACAACAAAGGTATGAAACTTGTATTTAGGGATTTGTGGGTTTGTCGTGTCACAAAGGCTGCCTTCCTTTTTCTGTATCTTCCCCTGGCTGGAATAGGATGGTCCCACTCCACTCCCTCACCAATGGAGGGCAAATTGGGAGGGCAAGACGGCGAGGCACAACTGCACCCCTATGTAATTCAAATAGGGCTGCCAGACCCTATTGTTTCCTTAGGTTGTTGGTCATTTTCTCCAGGGGAACACAGCTCTGCATTTCTGTGTTCCAACAGGCTGAATTTCTACTTGTCGGTTGTGCAAAGAAAAAACTTTACTCAAGAAAAGATTCGTATACAAAAGAGAGAAATGCAAACAAAGAGAGAAATGATGAGTTCATTGTCATATACATTGTACAATGTACATAAGCATCGAGATTCTTTCCTGCTGCAGCTGACAGGTAATGAATAGTTAATGCAACTCATTGAGGTGATTTAATCTTTGTGTATAAAAAGGAATATTGAAGTGGCTGGCCAATCGGCAGCCTGTCAAATAAGACTTTTGAGTGGGGAAATCAGCTAAAAAATACTCAGAACCACAGAACATTACAGCACAGCAACAGGCCCTTAAGCCCATCAGGTCCGTGCTGAACTATTTTTCTGCCTAGCCCCTCTGACCTGCACCTAGTCTGCCCCTTTCACATGGCAAACCCTCCAAAAAGGTTGCAGTACCCAGTAAGCCATTCGCACTGGGCCTTTGTTCAAGTGAATATCTAAGGTAAGGGGGGCATCCTCCAGTGGTAGAGCCAGTTGCAGTCTACCAGGTACCAAGTCAAATCTGAATTAACTCAGTCAGGCTCTGATACAACCCCCCCACCCCCACCAAGAGTTAGAGCCCGGTTGACTTCACCACTTCAGCTGGCAGCTCGATCCACACTCCCACCACTCTCTGTGTGAAGATGTTCCCCCTAATGTTCCCCTTTCACCCTTAACCCATGTCCTCTGGTTTGTATCTCAGTGGAAAAACCATATAACCATATAACCATTTACGGAGCAGAAAAAGGCCATGTTGGCCTTTGGTCCCAATAGATCTTCATTCAATAACGATGGGCGAATTCAATGCAGGTGGAATCTACTTGCATTTATTCTATCCCTACCCTTCCTAATTCCATATTGCACACAGTACACCATCAGTCGAAATGATACTGATTTTCCTTCAACCCACCAAATAGCTGTGTGGTTTCTGGGCAGCCACATTCAGAGAAGACACAGGATGGCCAAAATAACAGAGCTGTCACACCAAGACCATGGAAATCCTCCTCAGAGGCGGGGGGCAACTCAGGTTACTGACGGAAGCTTGGGGAAAGGCAATATTTCCACTGACTTTCAACCCTGATTCTTACACTGGGTACAACAGGCGGAAAAGAGATCCAATTCTCAGAGTGACGTCGCTTGGAATGAGCAAGAGGGAAATATGTTGTACGGCGCCATTCTGCCACGCTATGAACAACAGATAGCGTCCTCTCGGAGGTAAATCAGTTCCCAGTACATGGCCAATGTTGTGGACGCCAGGCAGAAGGTACATGAGTTTGAAATCACAAAGCTTCAGATTCAAAGATAATCTCTTTCCTGCTGTTATTAGACTTTTACTTTCACCTCTCATTGGTAAAAGATAATGCCTCAGTACTGTTGAACTGTACATTTCTGTATCCTTGCATTTGTGCTAGCAGCACGACACACAGGAATCTTTGACTTACTGAATACACCCAGCACTCTTGTTTTATTATTTTCTGCTGGACTTCACTCCATTGACTTGACTGGGTAGCACAGGAAACAAAGCTTTTCACTCAATCTCAGTACATTGTAACAGTAAGCAATCGAATTCAATTCCACCCAAGGAACACCTTTCCTTCTCATTCCACCCCTTCCCTCAAGCAGAAACAAATCAGAAGGACCGTATGCACCGTTCCCTCTAACCTGTGGGCGTTCGCGCATGCACACGCATTCTGCAACTAGCGCACAAAAGATTAGTTACCTACAATAAAGTAGTAACTAATTAATTACACTTATTGAAAATAATCTCTGTTAACCAGTTGGTCTATTACCTCATAGAATGCAATCATACTTGTTTCATATGCCAATACAGTTTTATCAGCCATGAGAGATCAGCTGGGCCAAAACGATCTTGAGACAGTTTCAGGTTTACATTTGCACAAGCATTCAGTCCGCACATACTTTTGTCACAGGAACAAAAGTTGCACAACCTAAGATTTTTGCGCACTCCGACGACTTAAAACTTTGAGGGAACATTGACCACGCAGCAGTTCTTTTAAAAACATATAACTTACGAAAGGAAGTGATTAGATTAAGCAGGGAGGTTTGGCAGGTGAAACCGGAACTAGGGGACATGGCCTCAAGATTCGAGGGAGTAGATTTCTGACAGAGATGACGAGCAATTGGTTCTCCCGGACTCTCCCATAGAACCTGTGGGATCCTCTCTCTCAAATGAAGCAGCAGTGGCTGCCTCATTTCAATGTATTTATGACATAGAGAGTTAGATTTTTGAATCCAGTAGAAGTCCAAAAATCTGGACTGTTCCGGGATTGGCTCGATGCAGATTTTTGGATTTTACAGATTCTCAGGCAGTACTTTTAAAAATCAGATTTAAGGAGGAATAAGGAAGAGATGAACAGGTAAAGTTTGATTGTTTATTCATTAACAAATACAGTATACTTTATTGATCTTTACATGAAGTCCAGATACAACCTGCAGAAGGCCATCTCCAAAGCAAAGTAGCAATTCTGGAAGAAGGTAGAGACAGAGACTGATATTATAGCAGGGAGTGTAGACCATTACAACTTAAAAAGCGAGGGCGAACACTACAGATGGCTGCAAAGCTTCGCTACCCGATGAGCTGAACACCTTCTATGCCTGCTTTGAGAAGAAAAACCAAACAGTGCCTACTAGAATTCCTGAAAAGGCTGAGGACCCTGTGATATCTGTCTCCGAGGGCGACAATAAATTTTGATTCTGATCAAAACGAGCAGTTTTAAAGAGAATTATAGCATTGTCACAGTTTGCCTGCTCATTTCAAAATGGCGACTGCGTGGTCGCTTGTTGCCGATGTGCAGCTGTGGCGCTTACGCGTCCACACACATAAAATCCCGGCTAAGTTTGACGAGTTTGAGAGTTTTCGGAAAGTCCAGATTTTCAGGTGGTCCAGATTTCTGGCATTCGGATTTTTAGACTTTGATGGTAATTGGGAAATTAAAGGTCATGGGAGTGGAGTTGAGTCCACGGCCAGATCAGCCACAATCTAATTGAATGGTGGAGCAGGCTCAATGGGCCAGGTGGCCGACTCCTGCTCTTATTTCTTATGGGGAAAGGAACCACCTCGTTGAAGGAGAAAATTGAAGGTAACAGATTTTTTGCTGTGTTTTTATTCCATAGAAGAACAGTTAAAATTCTTTAGCTAATAGAGAAAATGTTCTATCTGCTCTCTATCTGTTGCCTTCAAGCAATTTAGAAGGGACTTTCGGCCATGGTGTGATGTGATCTGTCTTGCAACTGTGTACCAGAGCCAATGAAGAACATAGTCGGCACATGGCAGTGCTACTTCTCCCCATCACCTGCATTTAAATGTGTGTACTATTTAATGGCCCAGCTATGTGTTCTTTGTCGAGCGATTCGGTCACGGCAAATGGAACTTTACTGATTTTTATTCATCAGATAAATCCCAGAAAAGGTTATCAGCAAGGTTAAAGGCTAAAAAGCTTCATTTAGTTCCTCGATGGCTGCTTGGGTCAGAAGAACAGGAATCATTGAGTAGCAACACCTAACTTTCTGTTTGGGCATTCTCTGGCCAGATGGCATTAGCTTTGACTTCTCCGGTTTCTGCTAGACCACTCCCCATTCTCCTTCTCTTTCCTATCCCTCTGTCTTCTTTTCTCCCGCTCTCCACCCCCTTCCCTCTCCATTTACAGAGCCATCCCCCCACCCCCATTTGCTGGCCTACCCCCTCCCTTATCCACCTCCTGCCTATGGGCCTGTGCTCCTCCCCCCTGCCCCTCCTCTCCCCCACCATTTTATTTGGGTACCTGCTCATACCTTGATGAAGGGCTCAAGCCCGAAACGTTGGTTCTGTTTCTTTATCTTTGCTCTATAAAGTTTGACCTACTGAGTTTCTCCAGCATTGTGGTTTTACTCAGGAATCGTTGAGTTGTAGTTTGATTAAGTGGGAATCCCTTAGCCCCCTCCCCCCAATACACAAACCCCCCCCACCAGCAGCTGCACCTGAATGCCAGTGGTTATGCGGTTAAGAACATTAAACAAAGTTATGTTTTGTTTAATTTGCTAATACCTGTAAAATTCATCTCCAGCTGCCTTGAAATCAATTTATTTTTATGAGGCATTTCAAACTGGAGCCCCACCTGCCCCAAAGTGGAATGCCTGGAGAACAGAATCCCTTTGTTGACAACTATGTGGGAGTCCAGGACTGTTGCAGGAGGCACTACCCACTTCACCCCTCCCCGCACTCTGCTCCATTTAAAGTCAAATTATTATCAGGATTTTGTTGGTCAAGTTCAGATACTTTTCCATCAAAAAAGGAGATGAGCAATTAGCATGAGCAACAGACTAAACAGCCCAATTAATGGAAACAGAAAAGACCACGAAGACCTCGTCTATTCTGCCATTCAACATGATCCATGGTTGATCCAGTCCCATCCAATCCCCAGATATGTGGATTCGCTTTGTGTCCAGAAGTCTATCCTCACCTGTGACTATGCTCTGTAATTAAACATTCACAGGAGTCCATGAACAGAACTAAATTCCAAAGGTGTCTCAAAATCTGGACAGCATTTGACCAAGTGTGGTTTCAAAGAGCCCTTGAAAAATTGGTCATTGGCTGGAGTTATTGCACAGAGAATGAAGTCTGTAGTTGTTGGAGGTTGATCATTTTAGCTCCAAGATATTGCAAGAATGTCCTCAGACCATTTTCCTCGGTGCAATTTATTGCTTCATTAATGTCCTTCCTTCCATCAAAAGTCAGACACGGAGAGGTTCACAAGAATTCAGTCCATCCAATGAGACAACCCTACAGAACGGTGACCACAGCGACAGACCAACGAGGGGTTGAGGAACCCACACAGGCTGCAGCCGACTTGCGGTCGGTGGCCAAGCACGGGTCAGGGCAGCTGAAAACTGGAACCAGGTTTCGGAGCCGGGTTTTGAGGGGATGCTGAGGGCAAGAAGGGCTCTCGAAGGGCCTCGGGTGCTGAAGGCTTCCTGATCGTGTCGGAGGTTTGGATCTGGAGCTCAGGTTTCCAATGGATTAAACAGGAGTCTGTGCGGCTGCAGAGGCCTGTGGAGGCAAGTCTACAGACATTCAGTGTCTCTGAAGGGGCTCTCCTTTGCTTCTCTTTCTCTCTTACTGTGAGAGGAGGTGGGTGTCACTAATGGCAACTCTTTGACTGCCTTACGACAGACAGAAGGAAGTTTCATGTAATATTACATGTTCTGTACTATTATATGACAATTAAGAAATCTTTAATCATGTTTAATCTGCATAAAGTGGACAATGTTTTGCAAAAGCCGGAACATTAATAAGCAACATTCTACCCGTATAGTCCGGAGAATAGTTACCTGCAACTTCCCCACGACATTCAATGAGAGACATTCAAGTACACCACTATCGAGGGAGGGAGGGAGGGGAGGAGGGAAGTGGGGGGGGGGTGGGGGGAGAAAACGACACTGTATATATTTAAAAAGGAAAATGTATGTATCTTGATTTATATGGTTTATAGTGTGAAAAATAAAAAAAATTTTAAAAAAGTACACCACTATCAACATTGCCTAAAAATCACCACTGATCAAAACCATCATTTGGATCAACTCTGCCAGAAGAGTAAGTCCGAGTGTTAAGTATCCTGTGGCAAGTGGCTCACTCCTGACATTCCAATACCTGGCCACAATCTGCAATGGCACAAGTCCAGAGACTGCTGGAATATCCTCCACTTCTCTGGATGTGTGCAAATCCGACAACTCTTAAAAATAATTGAAAACCACACAGGGAAAAACAAGCTCTTCCTTCACATTAAACCCTCCTTGCTTCTCCACCCCCCCCCCCCCCCCCCCGCTGCCTGACCCACCCCCACTTCCCCCATCCTTTAATTCAGGAGTTTGCCTTTTTTTTTGCTTTTACAAAGGACAAAGGACTTGAAACGTCGGTTACTCTTTAGTTCTACAGATGCTGTTTGTCCTGCTGAGTTTTTCCAGCACATTTGTATATTATTTATTAGCACCTTAAACATTCACACTTTCCATCAAAGTGCACAGAGGCCTCCATACGAAAAAGAATAATCTAATCTTCCATATCTTTTCTCCCTCCCTATAACTTTATGAAGCATTTAGTGATCTGTGTCACATTTGCTGTTGTAATGTAAAATAAATCACATCAGCCAATTTGCACACAGCATACTCCCATGAACAGCATCCACCCCAATGACAAGCACACTTTCATTGGACACTGTAATAAAAGTGAAAACACAAAATGCTGGAGGAACTCCGCAGGTCAAACAGTGTTCTTTATGTAGCAAAGGCAGAGATACATCACTGACGTTTCGGGCTTGAGCCCTTCATCAAAGTATGATTTATTGGGTGCTTGTAAATATTGTCCAATGCTCAACTCAATCCTTTCTTTCTCCCAAATAAAGCCTTGAGAATATCAAAAGGCAGTACTTCCAACAGTGTTCTCCTTCAGCTCGTTTGTAGGAAGTGGACATCAGATACTAAACCGAACCACCCCCAATTGTACTTAAAATAATATCGAGTGCTTCCTTGATGAGTGAGTGGCCTGCTGGACAGGTTCACGGAGCAATGAGTGTGGAGCCAAGCGCAGGCCGGATCAGTAAAGGACAGCAGATTTCCTTTCCTGAGGGGCTCCAGCAAGCCAGGTGGCTTTGTATGCCAATGGCCATCACATTTTGAAGTGGTAGAGGCAAACACAGTTACACTAGTTAAAAGACACAGACAGGTAATGGGAAGAGCTTCGAGAGATAAGGACCAGACGCAGCAAAGTGGAACTAGCTCAGGTCACCGTGGATGAGTTGGGCCAAAGAGCCTGTTTCTGTGCTCCATGACTCTTAAGTTTACTACTAGCTGTTCATTCCAGATTTGCTTAACTGAATTGTAATGCCTCCGCTGCCATGGCGGGATTTGAAGTCACGTCTCCTGATCATGATCCCAGGGTACATAAATTCTATTCCTGTAACATAACCACCAGAGTACAGTACATATAAGCTGCTTTCAGGTGGCCTGAATACCCCAACGTAAAGCCGCCTAAAATACCCAAATGCGGCTATTGGGAGGCCACCTGAAAACGGAGAACCCTGACCCGAGGAGTACTTACCCAACCCTCCTCGGGTAGGTGTATTCTCCGCTTCTGAGCGCTCCCCCTAGGCACCTGAAAGCGGGCAGGACTATGGCCGCAGTTGACAGGAGTCGGCGTTTGCTCCATGGAGCCTCTACCCGCTGCGGACCTTTCAGGTGCCAGAACAGCGCCTTCAGGGTTACCACCTGAATGTCGCTTCGCACACACCCACAGCCGGCTCCAGAGCCGCATTTTCCTAGCTATTCCACCGGAAAGCGGCTATAGATTTTGTGTTTACACTGTTGTAGGGCGTCTATGACTCAGGGGGGTGAGAGAGAGATACTACTGAGCAACAGCTGCCATATAATCAAAAATATAGGCTTCAGGAGCAGAGGAAGGACATTTCTAAGTCAAAATTTTAGCACCCTTGTTTAAAATCTGCCAAGCACCTTACAGGAAAGCTGCCACTGAGGCGCATGCACCTGATTCGTGGAGGAGACATGCTCAGGCAAAAACAATTCTCCACCACTTAAAACAGATTTTGCTGACTCTACTTTTAATGGGGGAAAAGAACAAAAGATACTTTCATTTGCAAAGTGATCTAACAACACCCTCGGGGGAATCAGAAACATGAGGTCAAAAAGTGGTGACCAGGTTAGCAGTGCAGGGAACAGAAACCAGGAACAAAAGAACAGAATGTGGAAACGCAAGAGTGAATAACTGTGGATGTTTCTTTGGTGAAAGATAATAGAACTTACATCAGAACCACACTGTGATGTGAGAGCAAGGGCTCTGTTGAATGGATTGGGCGTCACAGTGGGGAAGAGGTCACAAGTCCACTTAGGCAAGGCTAATTGACAATTATGTGCATATTAAGTATGATAGCCTAAGTGAAATAATCCCCCTCAGAAGTGGTGGCTCCATTATTTTCCCCTTTACATGGTTCAAAGAGATGGACGGCCGATCCGAAACCTTGTGCTGATGGGGAGCAGTGCGGTTCTTGGAAAGCGTCTAGATGCAGGAGGGAATTGGTGAGGGGCAGGGATCAATCCCCATTGTAAATCTTAAAAAAATAGCGAAAGAACTAAAAGTGGGATTTAATTGTACGATTTGTAAAGAGGCCAAATCAGATTCCTATCAATGAAAAAGTTAAATTATAAGAGACAAAGGAATTATGATGATAAATATCAGATACATAGTTGTCTGGTCATTTACTCTAGAAGAAGTAAATCACGAAAGTCTGCAGACACTGTGATTGAAGTAAAAACACAATGCTGGGGAAACTCAGCAGGTCACACGGTGTACTTTATATAGCAAAGATAAAGATACAGAACCAACTTTTTGGATTTGGGCCTTTCATCAATGAAGGGCTCAAGCCTAAAGCATTCGTTATGTATCTTTATCTTTGAGCTATAAAGTACGCTGTCGGTCCTGCTTTGTTGTTTTAATTTGATCAAGTACATTTCTTAATAAGCTAGTTTATACCAAAATCTTTGCGATTGTTACCTTAAGTCAAACCACCCATGGTCAAGGCAAGCAACAGGTGAAACATGGAAGATAACCCCATTAGTGGAATTCTGTTCTCTCTCCATAAAGAGGATTTTAAAAAAAAAGTTGTATTTAAAAATCACCAGCAAGAATTCAGAGCTGACGGACTGGAACTCTGCAATTACTTCTGGACTCTAAGTGATTGACGGCAAATAATGGTTATCAGTTCATTCATAGACAAATCTCTGTGAGGTGTTCACTTTGAATGTGTTGTACATTCCAGCGTGCTTCAACAGTGTGTCAGAGACAATTTGACAAAGTCAAAATTGGGCAGCTGAATGGCAGAAATTGGGCTAAAGTTTAATGATATTTGATTTAAACTTCTATCTGTTTGAAGTCAAAATAAACATTGCCACATACCAGAGAGTGGGTCTTGTCCCATTGGTTCCTGAAGCAATTCATGTGAGAATGCTCTTCTCTGTGTTATGCCAGACATTACCAATTTCGCCGCTGTCAATCAGCCAAAAAAATAGAGACAAGAATATGATTACATGTTAAAAACTGTTGCCCTGAAGTTATATCACAGTGGAAAAGGTTAATACTGTGGCAGTTACCAGTTTTGATCCACCTCCAAAATTTATTACCATTGAAATCATATAAAGTTCAGAAGCAACATACATCAGTGTGATTACAGGAATGGATAATGAGAGAAATTAATAATAGATTAAGGACATGTTTATTACAGATTGTGCAATAAATGCATGAAAAAAATGTATTGTTCATTCTGGACATTTACAAAGATTTCTCTTATTAGTTTACAAAATAATAAAAGGTGTGGCAATGTTTTGAAAAATATCAAGAATCTTTGCTTCATTTATTTATGTTACTGAGATGAGTGCCCCCATATTATATTTTATGATTTAATTTAAAGATACAGTGTGGTAACAGGCCTTTCCTGCCCATGAGCTCACATCGCCCAAATACACCGCTGCAACTAATCAAATTACAAACTCCAATTACAACTTTGGAAAGTGGGAGGAAACTGGAGCACCCGAAGGAAACCCACACAGCCACGGGGATAATGTGCAAACTCCTTGTAAACAGTGGAGGATTTGAACCTGGGTTGAGAGTGTTGCATCTCAATTGGAGTCTTGTGCAGCTGCAGATACCAGGAGAGCATGGGGGGGACGAATCCATGACCACTCAGTGTCTCTGAGGGGACTGTAAGGGATGCCAGGGGCTAATGCTAATGGTGAGCCTTATGGCAGGCTAAAGGAAATTCCATGGAATATTATATTTCTGTTTTGTTACCTGACAATAAACAGTGTCTGATTTTGTCATCGCAAAATCACTAACTGCTTGCATTTCAGATTTCTAAGCTACAACTTGCTTTAATACGACCTTCCTGCGGTCACAGGGGAAGGTGCAAAGGGGGCGATTAGTAGGAAGGGTGAGTGGTCGAGTGAGGCGCGGAGGGAGCAGTCCCTATGGAAGGCAAAGAGGGGAAGATCTGTCTGGTGGTGGATCATGTTATAGGTGACAGAAACTGCAGACGATAACATGTTAGATGCTAGGCTCTGGTGAGGTGGTAGGTGAGGACAAGGGGAATCCTGTTCTTGTTTTGTCCAGGGGCAGAGAGGGCCAGAGCAGTGAGCATGAAATTGTTGAGATGAGGTGAAGGCTGAGTTGATGGTGGTAGAAAGGAAGCCATGATTTTTGAACAATGAGGACATCTCAGATGATCTTGAATGCTTCTCATCCTGGGAGCAGATGCACTTGGCGGGAATGGTGATATGCAGCATAATTAATGGCTAACATGCCAATGTACAGTAACAAAATGTACATGACAATGTGACACATTGTAAAAAGACTGCACTGTTATCTTTTGCTTACACTTAATGTGGAAAAAAATCAAATTTGTCCATGAACATATCAAAACGCGACCCAGTCTCATCCCGCATGGAAACAGAGCCCTCAGCACTCCGAATCAGCCTTGAGTATTTGATATTCTTCCCATATTCCCATCTACTTTCCCCGAGATTCCAGATCCCTGGCCATTGATATGAACATAAGGAGCTCAGCAAAGCAATCTCCCAGTCTGCATCCAGTCTCCCCGATATAAAGAGGCCACAATGGGAGCACTGGATGCAGTAGATACTGTAACCCCCACAGATTCACAAGTGAAATATTGCTTCTGTTGGAAGGACTGTTTGGGGCTCCGAATGGTGATGGACAACAAGTCAAAAAATTAAGGTGGCATGGTTGGTGTACGGCGCCAGCGATCTGGACCAGGATTCAAATCCCATGCTGTCTGTTTGTTCCTTCTCCCCATGTCTGCGTGGTTTTTCTCCAGGGGCTTTGTTTCCTCCCACTGTTCGAAACGTACCAGGGAGTGTAGGTTCATTGGGTGTAAATTAGGCGGCACAGACTCGTGGGCCGAAATGACCTATTATCCTGCTGTTTGTCTAAATTTAAAAAAAATTAAATTTGTTGATCCTCTCACATGTTTAGAGCAACAAGTTCTCTGTTGCGGGCAATCTTTCAGGATCAAGGACACCCACAGTTTCCACTCCACCTTTGTGGGATCAGAACTGGCTGATAAGTCCAATGTATATGCTGGGAATGTATGGGTAGTTTGTGAGGTGGTGTGCTCCCTCCATCATTAACACAGGGCTTTTATTGGCTTCTGTTGCATGGACTCAAAGTTTATGTTGCTATCCTGAGACTTCCTTCTCCACTTTGGATGGTCTTAGGCCAGGGATTCCTCAGAGTTGAAAAGGCTTTAAGCCCACATAGCAGTGAATAGCCAGGTGCAGATGAAACTGCAAGCGCAGGTACATTAACAGAAATGATCCATTTAAACTACACCCACATAGTACACGTATAATTTATTCTAACCCTTATCATGCGTACAGTACACATAGACCCCCTAACAATTTTCCCTCCTGCAAACCTCCAAAATGGTTCATGATCCTGAATAACTTACTTTAATGGATGATATTATGGAATTCAAGTTGACAAAATCTACTAGTAGTAAAACCACAGGATTTCTGGAGGAACTCCACAGGTCTCGCATTGTAAAGATATATAACCGTCGTTTCAGGCTTGAGCCCTTCTTCCATTCCTCCCTCAATCTGTTCTCATCTTTCCTCTCTCTCTCTCTCTCTCTCTCTCTCTCTCTGGCCTCCTCTCCATATCCAATTAACACCATTAGTCTGTTAGTCTGTATTCCTCCCCCGGCCCCTTCTTTTAATTCAGGCACTTGCCTGCTTTTCACTCACACTTTGAAGAAGGGCTCAGGGCCAAAACGTTGGTAATATATCTTTACCTCCTATTGGCGCTGCAAGACCGGCTGAGTTCCTCCAGCATTCTTGTGTTTTTACTACAATCACGGTGCTTTCACCACAATCTTCTTGCAAAATGACAATGCCTGTAGAAGTCTTTATGAGTCTCTGACACCCCAGTAAATCTGGCTGAGCTGTGTGCCAATAGATCAATGGTGGCAATCAGTCCTGAGTTCTTCACTGATGATCCAGAGGTATGTCTAAATCTCGCAAAGGCAGAAAGGGAATTAAAATTCATCCAAACATAAGTAAATTATGGATTTAAAGAACTGATTATTAAATCACTTGTTCATTGATGTCATTCAAGGGAAAGGAATTTGTCTTCCTTACCCGATTTGTGTGATATTTACATAGAACATAACTGCATAGTCTAGGCCCTTTGGCCTACAATGTTGTACCGACTGATAGAAGCCTAATAACCCTCTCTCTGAGTCTTTTAAATGTCCCTTTTATACTAGCTTCTACCATCATCCCTGGCACTCACGACTATCTGTGTGAAAAAAAACCTGACGTCTCCTCTAAACTTTCCACCCCTCACCTCGTACAGATGTGTCTTCAGCTGTCATTGTTGACACTGCGTCCACAAAAATGGCCTGAAAAACCACTCAGTTCAGGGGCATAAGGTGATGCAAAGTAAATGCTGGCTTTATTCTGTGAATAAATAAAATGAATCTTTGCTGGCAAACACATTAGGTCTGACCTTTATGAATAAACTGTCAGATTAGAAGGATGTGATGAATATTATAAAAACAGCATAATTTTCACATCATTTTTCAAAGCGGCCAACTGGGGCATGGTTTTTGACTGCTTATTAACACCTGCATCATTTGGAGCATGACATGACTGGTGGAACAGTCAGTGTTCGAGGCAATAGCAAGAGGCAGGGCCACAGAGTATCTTGATCCACAACTGCTTTATGGAGAATTCGGAGGTCATTGCAGATCGGTACTGCCCTCTGGTGTCTTAAGGCAGAATTTGCCTGTTTCATTTGTTCTTTTTTCCAAAAAACGTTCAGAGAATCTGCAACATTGTCATTGCAATGAAAATACGGTAATTCCAGGCAATGAATGTGTTTAATGTTTCTGCTCATGTAAATTATCCCTGAATATAAGGCAGCCAATGTTTCAATTCTTCAATAAGCCAATGCTTGGTATTGATAAAAGTCCTAGCAATTGATAATACTTATCCTCTGAAGTGAAATAGCATAAGTGGATTGTTTCAATGCGCAACTTTGAACCCAAAATTTACACGGAATCAGCTTTGCTTAAAAACCTTCCATTAGCAAATGGCTAGGTGGAATAAATTGTGTTTACTCCAACTCCTATATACTTCTGATTACCAAGCAGTTCCACTACCTTGACGATAGCTGCAGCATTGGTTACCCTGCAAGCAGATGTGCCTGCTTGGGTTTGGAAACTAAGTCACTTCACTTGTGAATCTGTGGGAGACATCTACTCCATCCGGTGCTCCTGTTGTGGCCTTCTCTCCATCAGAAAGACTAGACACAAATTGGGAGGTTGCTTCGCTGAACACCTTCACTTTGTGCACATCAGGGACAGGAATCTCCCAGTGGCCAACTATTTCAATTTTGCGCCCCATTCCCAGCTGACATGTCCCATCTGTGGCCTTGTGTACTGATAAAAAAGACCACCACCCATAAATTGACAGAGCAACCCCTAAGTTTCCATCTGGGCACTCTCCAACCAGATGGCATTAACATTGACTTCTCCAGTTTCTGCTAGCCTCCTCCCCATTCCCCCTCTCTTCATTATTCATCTGTCTTCTTTCTTCCAGCCCTCCACCCTTTCCCTCTCAATTCTCAGCCATCCCCCCCCCCTCCTCCTGTTTGATGGTGTGCCCTTCCTCTCTTATCTCCTGCTTTTGGGTCCGTGCTCCTCCCTTTACCCCCTCCTCCACAATTTTGTTTGGGTGTCTGCCTACATTTTGTCATACCTTGATGAAGGGCTTAAGACCAAAAGGTTGGTTATCTTTATTTTTGCTCAATAAAGTAGACAGCTTGACCTTCTGAGTTTCTCCAACGTTTTGTTTTTAGACCTTTCTTGTTTTCTGCTTCACAACAATCTGACATGTCAACCAGCAATATCATTCTCTGTATCTCTAGAGTCTAAAGGTCTAAGATAGTATTTCTCAACCTTTTTCTTTCCACTCACAAACCACTTTAAGTAATCCCTATGCCATAGGTGCTCTGTGATTAGTAAGGAATTGCTTAAGGTGGTATGTACCTAATTGACTCGTTATGTGCACGGTTTCATAATTCCAAAGGAAATGGGCCAATGACAATTTTTCTCAAGCAAAATATTGCAATAACAATTGGGTCGAGAGCAGTGGTTCTCAACCTTCCCTTCCCACTCACATAACACCTTAAGCAATCCCTTACTAATCACAGAGCACCGATGGCCTAGGGATTACTTACAGTGGTACGTGAGTGGAACAAAAAAGGTTGAGAACCACTGGTCTAAGGTAAAAATGATCAAAGTTACTCACATGTTTATTTTCTCGACAAAAGGGCTCTGACCTGAAATGTTGACCAACCATTTCTATCATGGATGCTGTCCAACCTGCAGAGTTCTGGTTTCAGATTAATTGTCAGAGAACATCCATGACCTCACATACAACCCTGAGATTCTTTTTCCTGTAAGCGAGGCAGACTTACCACATATTGGTATGCAAGAAAAGAGTTCCTCCCTTAATTCCTTGTTTGCTCAAGAGTCCAGCACATGCAGCTTTTGTGATCCTAGGACCAGTTGGCAAGACTTGAGTATTTGTGAGGGCATCTTAGACCAGGCCTTATCTGGATGTCTTCTAAGTTGGAATATCAAGCCCAAATTATATCATGCGGATTCAAATGGGAGAAGAAATCATAAATTATTTTCAGATGTAACATTTGCGAACTGGAAGGTGGGTTATATATTGTCAGTCTCCATAATCTCAGCCAGAAGACCCCCCCCCCCCACATCTTGTGTAGTGTTCCTTTAATTCCAGGTATGAGAGGGCCGGCTGCCGATCGTCGATCAATCGCTGGGCTCGGCGATCGACGGCCCGGCCTGCGTCAGCTCCCTTCGGCGTGGCGATGGAGGCGCTCGACCTGTTCCGAGCGCTGGGCGCCGGCGCCACGTTTAACTGGAAGCGCTTCGGCCACGACGCCGAGAGACTCGGGGTGAGCGGCGGCGAGTGGGTGAAGGTGGTCGCCTTCGCCATTGCGGTGGTCCCGGCCCGGGGTGGAGGGGGGGGGTGGTCCCGGCCCGGGGTGGAGGGGGGGGGTGGTCCCGGCCCGGGGTGGAGGGGGGGGGGTGGTCCCGGCCCGGGGTGGAGGGGGGGGGTGGTCCCGGCCCGGGGTGGAGGGGGGGGGTGGTCCCGGCCCGGGGTGGAGGGGGGGGGTGGTCCCGGCCCGGGGTGGAGGGGGGGGGGTGGTCCCGGCCCGGGGTGGAGGGGGGGGGGTGGTCCCGGCCCGGGGTGGAGGGGGGGGGTGGTCCCGGCCCGGGGTGGAGGGGGGGGGGTGGTCCCGGCCCGGGGTGGAGGGGGGGGGTGGTCCCGGCCCGGGGTGGAGGGGGGGGGGTGGTCCCGGCCCGGGGTGGTCCCGGCCCGGGGTGGAGGGGGGGGGTGGTCCCGGCCCGGGGTGGAGGGGGTGGTGGTCCCGGCCCGGGGTGGGGGGGGGGGGTGGTCCCGGCCCGGGGTGGAGGGGGGGGGTGGTCCCGGCCCGGGGTGGAGGGGGGGGGGTGGTCCCGGCCCGGGGTGGAGGGGGGGGGTGGTCCCGGCCCGGGGTGGGGGGGGGGGGGGTGGTCCCGGCCCGGGGTGGAGGGGGGGGTGGTCCCGGCCCGGGGTGGAGGGGGGGGGTGGTCCCGGCCCGGGGTGGAGGGGGGGGGGTGGTCCCGGCCCGGGGTGGAGGGGGGGGTGGTCCCGGCCCGGGGTGGAGGGGGGGGGGTGGTCCCGGCCCGGGGTGGAGGGGGGGGGGTGGTCCCGGCCCGGGGTGGAGGGGGGGGGTGGTCCCGGCCCGGGGTGGAGGGGGGGGGGGGTGGTCCCGGCCCGGGGTGGAGGGGGTGGTGGTCCCGGCCCGGGGTGGGGGGGGGGGGTGGTCCCGGCCCGGGGTGGAGGGGGGGGGGTGGTCCCGGCCCGGGGTGGAGGGGGGGGGGGTGGTCCCGGCCCGGGGTGGAGGGGGGGGGTGGTCCCGGCCCGGGGTGGGGGGGGGGGGGGTGGTCCCGGCCCGGGGTGGAGGGGGGGGTGGTCCCGGCCCGGGGTGGAGGGGGGGGGGTGGTCCCGGCCCGGGGTGGAGGGGGGGGGGTGGTCCCGGCCCGGGGTGGAGGGGGGGGGGTGGTCCCGGCCCGGGGTGGAGGGGGGGGGTGGTCCCGGCCCGGGGTGGAGGGGGGGGTGGTCCCGGCCCGGGGTGGAGGGGGGGGGTGGTCCCGGCCCGGGGTGGAGGGGGGGGGTGGTCCCGGCCCGGGGTGGAGGGGGGGGGTGGTCCCGACCCGGGGTGGAGGGGGGGGGTGGTCCCGGCCCGGGGTGGGGGGGGGGGGTTGGTCCCGGCCCGGGGTGGAGGTGGGGGGGTGGTCCCGGCCCGGGGTGGAGGGGGGGGTGTGGTCCCGGCCCGGGGTGGAGGGGGGGGGGTGGTCCCGGCCCGGGGTGGGGGGGGGGGGTGGTCCCGGCCCGGGGTGGGGGGGGGGGTGGTCCCGGCCCGGGGTGGGGGGGGGGGTGGTCCCGGCCCGGGGTGGGGGGGGGTGGTCCCGGCCCGGGGTGGGGTGGGGGTGGTCCCGGCCCGGGGTGGGGTGGGGGTGGTCCCGGCCCGGGGTGGGGGGGGGGGGACCGTGGGCCCTGCAGACGTCCAGGGCAATCAAGCTCGATCGAACCATGGCCTCGGCGCCTCTCTGTGGCCCGTTTCCCCCAAGCTTTGCAATGTGTTACCACCCAGAGAGAGGCCATTAGACCCATCGTGGCCATGCTAGCTCTCCGAGCAGCCTTCCCACTCCCTGTATCAGATTCAGTTTATTACAGTAATAATTTCATGAAATTTATTTTTGCCTGCTGCAAGGCCGACAGATTTGCCACCAGCAGGAATTGTCTGAGCACCTCTTACAGTCAAGGTTGCAGTCAGAGAGAGAGAGAGAGAAGCAAAAGAGGACCCCCCCCCCCCCATAGATTCGCTTCTACAGCCACACAGTCCAAGCCATTGGCGACACGAGCTCCAGATCTGAACCTCTGACACGGTTCTTGGCACCTCCTCGCATCCCGGTTCTGCCACCTGGTACCCCTCCGGTCAGTTTGAGCCGGTCTCCTGCAGTCAGCGGCCCCGGCGCGAGTCTCCCGGCAGCGGCCTCCAGCAGCTCGCGGCTTCTGCGTGTTGCCAGCAGCCCGCCGCCCGCACTAGCACCTCAGCCGAAGTGCCCCTTCACTGTGGTCATCGTCCCCACGGGTTGTGTCCTCAGCTTCTCCTCCTCAGGCGGGGATCGATCGCCCCGTCCTCTGGTGCACTGCTCCAGTCCTCCGCTTCTCTGGAGTCTGTGGCCCCTCGTGGATGCTGCTGATTAATAGACACTGCCACCTTGGGTGCAGACCCGTGGTCGCAAGATTTCAAATGAAACCACTGTTGACACCCTCAACGGGCCGGTCAAAGCCTGTGCGGAGCCGACATCAGTTGACTGGACCCCGTGGGAACGCTGCATCTCCACGCTCTTGACTATGAAGTATTTATCCTTAAAGTGATTGAATCTAATTTCATATGCTTTCAGGTAGAGAGCTCAACTGATGACTTCATACCACATGATTTTTTTTTCTTTTCTGTCCAGCCTTGGTTTTTTAGTTGGCCACTTTAAATAAATAACAATTGATTCTTAACCATTCTGCCTTTGGAAAACAACTGTGTTCATTCAGTTTCATCATCTGAATTTTTACATCAAATCACTTCTCAATGTTTTCTGCTTTTCTTTGCCATCTTATCTGAGTAATTGAAGTTAGTGCCCATAAACAGCACCTAATAGCCTGAATACATCTGGGATTGTCTGATCTCAGAAGCTAAGCAGGCACAGGACTGGTCGGTACTTGGAGGGGAGACCACCCAGGAACACGAGGTACTGTAGGTTTCTGTGAGGGGTGCTGGTCAAAGTGGGGACTCTGTTTGCCTGACGGTAGTCAAAAGAAAATTCTAAATGCAATATTATGTGACAATATTGGAATCTTTAATGTTTTCAAAAGCAAAATGCCTGGATGTTGGAAAATGAAAAGTAATCTGAAACTGATGGAAATACTCTGCAGGAGTGAAAAATTTAATCAAAAATTCTTTATGCATACTTATATAAATCTTGAGCAAATACGAGCTGTCATGGAAATGCAGTTGGTCAAACAGCATCTGCAGAGGCAAAAGGATGATGATCGTTTCAGGCCAAGACCCTTTCCAGCCTCTCATCTCATTGTCTTTGGTCATGAGAATGCTGAACGACCAAAGGAACTTCTCACATTAACCATCTCAGACTCTCATATTTATGACACAATATTTATTTGTACATACAAAATCTTGTCTTGTATGTGTATCATTTGTCTCAATGTGTGTTATGTCTGGTTGTGTGTCTGCGTGTTTTGCAGTGAGGACCGGAGAATGCTGTTTCGTTGGGTTGTAGTGCAATCAGATGACAATAAACGTGAGTAAAACGTGTCTGTGTTCACATTACCAGGTAATAAAATCGAGCAATACTACCTTAGGTGAAAACTCAGCAGACCTCGACTTTTTTAAAAGCCAGCAGACAAAAAGTAACAAGCCAGTGGCAGATGCATTGAAAAGTGGGGAAAAGGAAGAAGGTTCTTCTGGAGACTGTGACGCTCTCTGCACCTCTACATCCCAGGGAAAAAGAAAACTTGCAAGCAATGAATCAAAAGAAAGGAAAAGGAGCAAAAAGGAAGCCAGAGGTATGCTGTGCTCGCTGAAGGAGGGGAGTCATCTCAGAGGGATGACAAATCAGGGGAGCAGTTTTTTTCAGAATGAATAATTTTCACCACTTGCAGAAAAAGGTGCATGGGGAATTTTTGTTTTGGGGCATTGAGTATATTTAAGTATGCCAAAAGTACAATAATGCACATAAAGTAAAATATAATGATGTCAGGTCCTTGCCTAAAAGTCTTTGTCGGTTGGATGTGTTTGACGTGGGCACGTGGTTATTTGCAGGAATGTTCACATTCTGCACCATGACATCATCAGTAATTTGACTGAGTTCATGGGGGCATTGCATCACAGAACCAAATGTGCACTTTTTGAATATACAAGTACTCGTACGTTACAACATGAGTCGAAGGAAGGATGGTGCTCAAGGACAGAATGTTGACTGACTTTGTTCTATCCCTTCCTAGTGCGTAGTGGTTAGTGCAACACTATTGCAGTGCTAACCACCTGGGTTTGAATCGGGCGGTGTCGGTTTGGAGTTTGTACATTCTCCCCATGTCTGCGTGGGTTTCCTCCGGGTACTCCTGTTTCCTCCCACCTTTCAGAAAAGTGCAGGGATTATAGGTTAATGGGTGTGGTTGCGACGCATGGGCTTGTGGGCCAGAAGGGCCTTTGTCTAACCAGGAAGACATATTTGAGTTGTATTGTGTCTTTGTTGTTACATTTACGATCAGAATGTTTGAATTGAACTTAGGGCTGTCCTGATTCAGTTAGAAAAATAAGGGGGACAGTAGACCTGTTCATCCCCTCGAGCTTCCTGTGCTGTTCAGTATGATCCCGGCAGGTTCTTTCACTTGGTTAACATTGCATTTCGTACCTTAATTTGTAGTGTCCAGAACCCTTTCAAGCTCTTTAAATATATTCTGCAAATTACCATTGCCACACAAGGCTGCAGAAGCCAATTTGTGAAGTTTCTCCCAACTTTAGTCCGAAGTATCTTACTGCACGTCCTCAGACAATAACCCCTGTATCGAACCTGTTAAGATGTCAGAATTTTGTATTTTTATAAGATCTCCTGAATTCTGATTCTGTGTCAAAGATCCATTTACATTCTACTGTTGTTTGAGCTTTCTCCATGTTTCAATAGATTTATTACCCCGTGCTTAGCTTCTGCCATTTTAATTCATGAAATTGGTTATACATTCTTTTTAAATGTGCTTTGAATTTTATTTTTGGGTCTACTTGATGTTTAATTTTTAGTTATGGTCTCACTACCTACCCTTGCTTAAAGCAATCGACTATTAAGCCTCTAATGTGGTTTCACATGTAGATGCTAGGATATTCTGGGCAAACATTCATTTTATTTATTTGTCATATGATATAGAAGAAGACTGTTTGACCTATCAAGTCAGGGCCACCATTCTGAGCAATCTGTTTACTTCTCTGTAATTCATTTTATGTAGGTTCCAGTAACCTACCAACTAGCACATCTTTGGAATGTGGGAGCAAACCAGAGCACCCAGAAGAAACCCATGTTGTCACAGAATGTGCAGACTCCACATTAGCACCTCTGGAAGTCAGGAGTGAAGTGGTTCCTGGAGCTCTGGGACAACTGAAATGCTGTGCCTCCTTTCATTCTGTCTGAAGCTTTCTAGCCAGTGATGATACGAATATCTGAAATACAATGAAGCCAGTCATTTAATTTGTGTCCCAGAACCTAGGCCCACTGATGCTTTATGTTCTGCGATTATATATGGCAAATGTTTAAAAAGAATCAACATATCAAGACTCCCACAGTAGGCTAGATGACTTCCCAATTGGCTGCCTTCTGCACTCTATGGTATTGTTATCAGGAATATATTTAATTATTTTGGATTGCAGTGAAATAAAATAGCAGATGACTGAATTATCTGCATTTCCTGGCAGCTATATCAAAAGTAGAATTGCCCGTAATATTAGAGTTACTTGCCTAATGAACTGCTCACTCATGAGAAAAGCAAAGCAGAAATTAAAAAAAATAATGAAATACCATTGGATATTGATGATTATTTTGATGGGGAGTTGAGGGTTTGATCTTGGGTTTTCCTTGATTAATTTTGTTTCAGCAATAACATTCTGTGGAGCTGTGGACATTTGCTAATGTTGCCACTAATGTTCCTGTTCTGTCTCTTTTCTGCCCTCCTCCCATCCACCCTCAACAAGTGGAGACCAAAACAGCACCTGACATTTTTCGCGTTACCAAGAACGATGGATGGCTAATATCCCCTCGAGGAAACCAGATCAAAAAAAATCATGACACAGAAAAAAATATCAAAAAACTGGAACACCAGCGTCGAGAAAGGGTTTGTTCTTTTGACAACTTCTAGGAATGTGCCGACTTGTTCGTCATGGGGAAATGCTGAGGTAATGTTTGTCTTTGTTTTAATTTTTTTTAAGATAAACAAGTTCCGGTGGAAGCATCGCATTTCTGTGAGTGGCACTGATATTCCTGAACCAGTTGCTACCTTTGAGCAGCTCCAACAAGAATACAAGGTCCACCCAAAAGTTATTCAACATGTGCAGGAAGCTGGGTTCCAACAGCCTACTCCAATACAGATGCAAGCCATACCCATCATGCTACATGCAAGTATTTTGTTAGTCCATATGCAAACATGAGCTACGATGAATCTTGTTACAAACCAGGCAGATAAGAATAGAAACACAAGCAGACTTTTGGGCCCCTTATGCCTGCTGTGCCATTCACTAAGATTGTGGCTGATCTTGTACCTCAGCGTCACTTTCCTCCCTTGCCTCATACACTTTGATTCTTTTTATCAATCTCTCGATTAAACATACTTGGCAACTGTTTTCCTAGTCCTGATGTAAACAAATTAAGATCGCTCTTAATACATCTTGCCTACATTCCTTGACGAAGGGCTCAGGGCCGAAACATGGGTCATGTATCTTAATCTTTGTTATATAAAGTATGCTGTGTGACCTGCTGAGTTTCTCCAGCTTTGTGTTTTTGCTTCAGTCATGGTGTCTGGAAACTTTCATGCTTTACTATTTTAATACAAATGCCTAACCTTTTCCAGAATTCCAAAAACCAGCACTTTTTTTTCAGTAGATGGCATCTGCTCATCAAAGATGGAGTTTGGCATCAAACATGACCCTTGCTCAACTCCTGTGTATCCTCTTGCGTTCCGCTACTTTATAAGCGCCTCCAAATTGCCTATACTGACCCCCATCCAGCATTTGAGTTGGCCTGGTGGCAGCTCAATTGCTGTCGTCGCTACCCATTATCCCCCACGCAGCTGAAACCGCTGTACCAGTGTCAGCACAGGGGAACTGAGAAGGGGGCCATTCTCCTGGAGCTGGTACAGCGGGGGCAGGGTCAGAGACAGCAGCGTGACTCGGGTGGGCGAGGGGGAGAGAGACGGCAGCATGACTTGGGCGAGTGAGGGGAGAGAGATGGCAGTGCGACTCGAGCGGGCTTAATGGGACAGAAATCAAAATGATTCTGAAATCAGGAAGATTCCGAACAACAGCAGGTGTCTGGTCACGATGATTCCCAGATAAAAGGTTAGGCACCTGTACAGCTGATATTCATGTCCTGTAGTTACCAGCTTCTCTAAGAGTTGTGCTGGAAGTTGTGATAGGATAGTTAAGAAGACTTTGGGAATGCTGGGCTTCATTAATAGGGGGATTGAGTTCAAGAGTTGAGAGGTCATGTCTCAACTCTACAAATCTCTAGTGAGACCACACTCACAGTATTGTGTTCAGTTCTGGTCACCTCATTTATATTGAATAAGGATATTGAAGCTATGGAGAGGGTGCAGAGGAGATTTACCAGGATTCCAAAGGGTACATCAGGGGTAAGATTTTTTTACATAGAGTTGTGTTCCTGGAATGCCTTGCCAGGGGTGGTGGTGGAGGCTGAAACATTAGGGGCATTTAAGAGACTCAGACAGGCACATAAAAGAAAAATAGTGTTATGAGGTAGGAAGGGTTTAGATTTTTTTTTGATAGGAATATTTAGGTCGGCGCGGCGTCAAGGACCCACCCACCCTGCCAAGTTCTTTGCCCCACCTGTATTAGAGACTGTAGTTTCTGCATTTGATTCATTAGTTTGGTCCGAACCATACAACTTCATCTGAAGTAATACTTGGAAATGACCTGTTACAGGGGCTTTATGCCACAGGCACACATTCCCCAAGGAAAAGTGGAACATTTGCTCATTTTTAATTCTAATAACAGATATCAATAGTACACATGGTTGCCAGGTAGAATTTCATTATGTTTGCAGACCTAAAGCAAAAGAAGAAATTATGTTATTACTGCAGGCTTTGGATGGGTTCATTTTCTTAGCATTGAATTTAAAGTTTTTTCATGCTATTAAAATATATCCAGACCATCTCCTTTAATTTGAGGACCAATGGATAACTGAATTGAAAAAGTCTTTTTCAATAACTAAATCTCAACGATTTAAATACTTGATGTTAACTTGTAACTGTTTTATGTACCCATTACAGAATCGTGAAATTCTGGCCTGTGCCCCAACTGGATCAGGGAAGACATTGGGTTTTTGCATTCCACTCTTGACATGTCTAAAACAGCCAATGAACAAAGGTTTCAGGGCATTGATCTTGTCTCCCACTCGAGAGCTTGCTAGTCAGGTAAGCTTTGGTGCCAGAGAGCTTTCTGACAAGTCTATTGGCTACCCAAAGTTATCGGTGATTACTTGTATACAACAGTTAGCTACCTTTTTTTAAAAAAAATTTATTTTTCACACTATAAACCACATTGACCAAGATACATACATTTTTCTTTTCAAATATATACAGTGTTGTTTTTTCCCCCCCCTCTTCCCATCCCACCCTCCCTACCTCTCCTCCCATTCATTTAAAGTTCAGAATCTAAGATACATTAAACCCGTCAAACAATGTTGTCACTCAATAAAAATAAACAAGAAGTTCCACTGAGTCATTTCTTTTCATTTCCTTCTCCTTCTGTCATTTTAGGTGGTAGATGTCCCCGGTAGGTTTTCTCTATTGTGTTTCATGTATGGCTCCCATATTTGTTCAAATATTGTAATATTATTTCTTAAATTATGTTATTTTTTCTAGTGGAATACATTTATTAATTTCTATATACCATTGTTGTATTCTCAAGTTATCTTCTAATTTCCAGGCTGACATAATACATTTTTTTGCTACAGCTAGGGCTATCCTAACAAATCTTTTTTGTGCACCAACCAAATCAAGTCCAAATTCTTTGTTTTTTATGTTACTTAGGAGGAAGATCTCGGGTTTTTTGGTATATTGCTTTTTGTGATTTTATTTAATATCTGGTTTAGATCTTCCCAAAATTTTTTCACTTTCTCACATGTCCAAATTGCATGAATTGTTGTTCCAATTTCCTTTTTACAACGAAAACATCTGTCAGATACCAACAGTTAGCTACCTGAGTGATGCATGATTTTGACATGTTGAGGTTTGACAAAGTGCTGGTGTTCACATCATCAAACCTAGGCAGGCATGAAATGATGTGAATGAAACAAACTCAATGACGTGACATGTATAACATTGAACTTTACATGAACTGAATTAAAAATTGGCTGCATTGTCTTCTGCACTCCTAATAGCCAGAACCACGTCAGTATTACGAAAAGTTTTTTCCAAGATATTTCCTCAAATTTAAAATTCTCATACGTGTTCAAATTTTTCTGTGCTTTCATCTCTTTCTGTCTAACTGCCCTCCAGCCCTAAAACTGTGTTCTTAAACACATTGGCTTCTTGTGCAACCCTATTTTAACCCCTCCATGAATGGTGATTTTAACACCTCCATGAATGGTGATCACCTTTCAGTAAGCTTGGCTTTGACCCTTGTAACACTGTCCATGAACCTTAATGATTTCCAACTTTTCACTTCTAAAATGAATTCTTAAGGCAACATCTTTGTCAATGCTTTTGGTCACCCTCTTTAATTTATGGTAATCTGTCTTGTCTTAGTTTTGTTGCTGTGAAATCTTCTGCAATATTTTATTCCTTTAAAAGAGCTACTTAAAACAAATTAGCTTTTGGAAATTTCCTCGTGATCTGAAATCTAATCTGTGCATTCATGAGGAAGAAACAAAAATACCCAATGCCTTCAAATATTGCTGGAGTGCAAAAATCTTACTTTCTCCCTTTTCAGACTCATCGGGAGCTAGTCAAACTCTCTGAAGGTATTGGTTTCAGAATTCATATGATCAACAAAGCAGCTGAGGCTGCCAAAAAGTTTGGACCCAAGACAGCAAATAAATTTGGTGAGTAATGTTGGATATTTCCAGCTTCAAATGTTAAATTGAATGGGGAACGTTGACCCAAAAATCAGGTTCAGCTTTAATTCGTACCCTTGAAGGGTGATCAAACGGTGCAAGTCTTTATTCTGGCTATTAAAAGGATAATGTAGCATTTGTAGGCACGGAATTGTCTGCATTTAAACTATTTAAAGGAAAGAATGAGACTGGTAGCAAGTAGAAACAGGTGACTTGATCAACAGGCTTTTTTTGTGTGAAAGAAACCTTGTTTCTAAATACTGGTTGCAAGCACAGTGGTTCTAATTCAAATGCTCTTCTTCCTCAGATATTTTGGTGACAACTCCAAACAGACTAATTTATCTGTTAAAGCAGGAGCCCCCAGCACTGGACCTCAGCAGGTTTGCTACTATTTACTTAGTGCTTTTCACTTTGAAGGAATGGTTGATGCATTACAAACTATCAACGCTCTTCTCACTTACCAGCATTTCATTTCTTCCATATGGACATGTATGTGCAAAGGACTTCTAAACATTGTAATTGTATCTGTGTCGACCACTTCCTTGGCAGCTTGTTCCATCTACCCATTCCTTTGTGTGCAAAAATTAAAGAGGAAACAGGTGAAAAGTGAGGCTTTTGATTTAGCATCTATTAATTTGAGCACTTAGACTTAAACCATTGGATCTGATCTTTTCTTTAAACTTCCATTGACCTTGATTTGCTTTATGATATCAATTGTGTATTTTGTGCACCAAAGTGAGATGGAAATCTTTTATAAAGTTTCTGGATAATCAGATGAATATTTTAAATGTACAGGTGTTCCTCTCCTTACGATGGCTTGACTTAAGGTTTTTCCACTTGCAATGGATTTGTCGGAATGCCACCCCATCGTAAGTAGAGAAGCACCTGGTAAATGTAGAATTTCTATATCCCATATATAACAAATGAAGAATGCACAACAATACAGTAAATGGTGTTGAGATTTTAGAAGCTCTCTGTTGCAAGCATTTATTGGGAACAATTTTATTGTTGCAAAGTTTGTTTTTTAAAGAAAATTCTAGAGTTACTTGTTAATGTAGAATGTGTTAAGTACAACATAATTTATTTGCTCATTAGAAAGTAATTGACAATATTGGACCAGCAGAGACATGTTCCAAAGTTAACAAGTGTGACTTTTTTTTTTAACTGCACAATTGCATGATGTGAATACTCCCTTCCATTTGATCAGCCAATTCCCTGACAGTTGGGGAGAAACCTTGGGTAGTTGTATGATGTGGCCTTCCCACCAATTGACAATTAATTCTTTTAAAGTTTATCAAATGTTGGTTTACAATACACTTACAGAAAAAAAAACATAAAGTGGCTATTAGATCATAGAAAGCTGCTCTGTGCCTTTAAGAATAACAACATTTTGGTTTTTATTTTAACCAATATATCTGATGGTCCACAGCATCAAAACGTGTTATGGAACAATACTCAGCTTTTTGGGTATGCAGTCCCGTCCCTGTAACGCAGGGATGGACTGTAAGGAGAATGTTGCTTAACTGGCTTTGAGTAATATTTTGAATATGTTGAAATCAGTTAGTATTTGAGCAGTTTAATAAATTGTGAACTAAGGCGGTACTGATTAATAAAATGATCCCCTTATGAATTTCAGAGTGGAGTGGTTGGTTGTTGATGAATCAGACAAATTATTTGAGGATGGCAAATCTGGATTCCGAGATCAGTTGGCCACCATCTATCTGGCCTGTACATCTCACAATGTGCGGCGAGCCATGTTCAGCGCTACCTTTGCAATAGACGTGGAGCAATGGTGCAAGCTGAACTTGGACAATGTGGTTTCAGTGTCAGTTGGTGTAAGGTAAGTAAAAGGACAATGCTTTGTGTCATTTGTGTCATGCTCGCTAATCACAAACTAGTTTCGGAGTCCTGCAGCTGAAAATGTGCCCTCCATTTCACCAAGCACTTACCCAGACTAATCCCATTTCCAAGCACATAGTCCATTGACTTCTATGCATTGCCAATTCAAGTGCTTATTTATGTACTTAAATGTTGTTAGAGCAGAGGTTTTCAAACTTATTCTTTCCACTCACATACCACCTCAAGTAATCCCTATGCCAAAGGTGCTCTAGGATTAGTAAGGGATTACTTAAAGCAGTATGTAAGAGGATAGAAAAAAAATTAAAAACCACTGTGTTAGAGTATTTGCCTTCACTGCTCACTTGGGCAGTGCATTCCAGTTTCCGGCTATCCACAGGATTTAAAAAAAAAGTTATTTCTCATATCTTCATATGACTGGATTTATTAAGATCCTTACCCTAAACCAAATTGTAGATATCTCTGCTTTGGGGAATAGTTTCCTGCTATTTAACCATCATGTACCCACCTGAGTGTCCTCCGTGTCAAAGACATTGCACCCCAGATGAACTCTTGCTAACTGACCACGTTAAGCCATTTGCACTTGCTCTATCAGAGATATTCCCTTTGTTTTATACACATCTCTCTCTCTCTCTCTCTCACTTCACCTACTGAAAGCTAATTTTTATTTCTCCCTTTTCTAATTCTGATAGTCCCAGAGCATTCACTATTTCTCTATCCATTAATGGTGCCTGACCTGTTTCTAAAGCATCTACAGTTTTCTTTGATTTTTCTTAAATTCCATCTTGCATTGCTATTATGACCTTACCAACTGTTTGGTATTATTCTGTAGCCAAAGACTATCCTTCTCACTGTCAACATCAGTACCAATTTTTCTGTCATCAGCAAATTTACTTATCTACCTTCTATGTTCTTTTCCAAATTATTAATATATAACAAACGATATGGGTCCCAGTCTTCAAATCACAAAAGCATTCCTCCACCATCATCCTGTCTCCTATTGCCAACCCAATTCTGGATCAAATTTGCTCTGAATCCTGTGGGCTGTAACCTTGGATTAGTCTCCCATGTGGGACCTTCTCAAAGGCCTTTCTCAAGTCCACGTTGACTAGTAACTTCGCTGTCTTCACGCATTTTGGGGCCACCTCAAAAAAAAATTGGTCATACAGCATGCCCCTCCCTTACAATTCCATGATAATTATTTGTTATTAATCCATATGTTTCCAATTGCAGATGAATCCTTAGACTTTTTTCTAGTAATGTACTTGCAAGCATTATAATTGCCAGGCTTATCGCTGTTGCTTTTCAATAAGTGTCTCACATTGACTGTCCTGTGATTTTGGTACTTCACCTGTGGCCGGTGAACAGTTAAAAGTATTTGTTAGGTCCCCATCAATCTCCTCCCTTTTTCCCTTGAAAGCCTGGGATAGATCTCAATGCGCACTGTGGACTAATTGGTAATTTTTGAGGTATTTGTTATGTTTTGTAGAGTGAACCTTATGATTTGACCATTACATTAGTTAAAGTTGCAAGTCCTTATTATAGAAAGGTGAACACAGTTCTTTTCATTTGAATGTATTCAATCATGATTTTTTTTTCATTATAAAGTATGGTTTAATTTGATTAAAAATTCAGTTTAGTCAGGTGGAATGCAGATTTTTGTGTTTTGTTCCATTCACTCCTTTTTAGTATTGAATGGTTAACTTGATGAGCACAGATCCTCATTGTAAGTTGCACTCAACTCGATGCATAGCCTTCATTTTATTGCAGTTCTATTAGCGCAGTTTGCACATATATTGCAAATGGATGTAATCTGTGGTCTTAACTTTGGACTGCTTTTGTTAGCAAAATGATTTTTTTTGTTTGGGTTGTAAGAATTTTTAATGTTTTGAACATTATTGTGAACAAAATTAATGATGCAGATGGTCACATTGTGCCTGTGTAAATGTTGAGATTGCAGGTCGAGCCTTTTCATCAGTTCTTCACTTTTTCCTCTAACCAGTGCTCCTAAATCAGCTGAACTTTTGCAACATTTTTTAAAGATTTCTTGCTGCTGCATTTTGCTTTATGCTTTTCTAGTTAATTTTCTTTTCCCATTAGGAATTCTGCGGTAGAGACTGTAAAGCAGGAATTGCTTTTTGTTGGTACTGAAAATGGGAAATTGCTGGCAATGCGAGACCTGATCAAAAAGGTACAGACTGAGTGATACATTAAGCTCCATGATTACCTCCATTGCTATTCAATATGCATGTTTAGAAGATGTTTCTTGTGAGTTGAAATGTTCACATTTTAGTAGTCAGAAAGTGACCGCTGGTTAAGATTGAATTATTTCAATGGTAATAGTGATGGGTCAATAGCTACGTTGGGTTGTAGCATACTTATTAGAGCTGGCATTGAAATATTGATCCCAGGCTGACATGGAATATTTTAATATTATCAGCAAGTTTTATCAACATAAGAGTTTTTTGTGTGTGAATGTTTCTGATTGAAATTCAGTCATAATTGTGGTCCTTGGGTTTCCCAGAAATGGTGTACTGTGTAATTTCCACTGCTTTCCACTATGTGGCACCACTTAATAGCTTTGATATCTTTCAGTATTGTAGTCTTACTTTTTACAAGTAACTTCAAGAAACCTCTTGCCCTTTTCTCCCATTCCGGGGCTTCAAAGAAATGTTGTAGAGAAGTTAGGACATTATGTCGAACCTTCTATCACCCAGCTATCCCATTATTGCCATGTTGGGGAAATGTTCCTGATCCTACTGTTGAAGTTTTTGAGGACAGTGAGGGTGGGTAATGATGATTGTCCTTCAGTTTCATTTTCTGGCAGTGTTGGGTTGCCTCGTCTTGTATTGCCCTTCAGATGAACCATTACTTAAAGCCTTGCATGGAATTGCCAAACAATTTAATGTTGAGCTTTAAACTTTTGAGCATTCACATTAAACTTCCTTTATGTTATCAGTAAATATTTTATATATTTGAATGAACATGCGGCATTTTCACATTATGTAAGCTTTCCCTATCTTGGGTGTACAGACTGAGATTGTAGTTGTGTGAATTACCGGTATTTCAATTGTATTAATATGCGAATCTGCTGAATTACGTTCATCTTTAATTCCTTGAAGGGATTTTCACCTCCGGTGCTGGTGTTTGTTCAGTCCATTGAAAGAGCAAAGGAGCTCTTTCGCGAGTTAATCTACGAAGGCATTAATGTGGAAGTTATTCATGCAGAAAGAACACAACAACAGGTATAAACAGTGCCTTTTATATGGTATTTATTTATAGGAACGAAACTTAGTAAATTATTAGTTACTTGAACCAAGGAAACGGCCCACTTGTCCATGTCAAACAATGTGGCCTCCTGCTTTAGTCCCACTTGCCCACATTCTTTAGCTTGGCTTCGCGGACGAAGATTTATGGAGGGGGTAAAAAGTCCACGTCAGCTGCAGGCTCGTTTGTGGCTGACAAGTCCGATGCGGGACAGGCAGACACGATTGCAGCGGTTGCAGGGGAAAATTGGTGGGTTGGGGTTGGGTGTTGGGTTTTTCCTCCTTTGCCTTTTGTCAGTGAGGTAGGCTCTGCGGTCTTCTTCAAAGGAGGTTGCTGCCCGCCAAACTGTGAGGCGCCAAGATGCACGGTTTGAGGCGATATCAGCCCACTGGCGGTGGTCAATGTGGCAGGCACCAAGAGATTTCTTTAGGCAGTCCTTGTACCTTTTCTTTGGTGCACCTCTGTCACGGTGGCCAGTGGAGAGCTCGCCATATAACACGATCTTGGGAAGGCGATGGTCCTCCATTCTGGAGACGTGACCCATCCAGCGCAGCTGGATCTTCAGCAGCGTGGACTCGATGCTGTCGACCTCTGCCATCTCGAGTACTTCGACGTTAGGGATGTAAGCGCTCCAATGGATGTTGAGGATGGAGCGGAGACAACGCTGGTGGAAGCGTTCTAGGAGCCGTAGGTGGTGCCGGTAGAGGACCCATGATTCGGAGCCGAACAGGAGTGTGGGTATGACAACGGCTCTGTATACGCTTATCTTTGTGAGGTTTTTCAGTTGGTTGTTTTTCCAGACTCTTTTGTGTAGTCTTCCAAAGGCGCTATTTGCCTTGGCGAGTCTGTTGTCTATCTCATTGTCGATCCTTGCATCTGATGAAATGGTGCAGCCGAGATAGGTAAACTGGTTGACCGTTTTGAGTTTTGTGTGCCCGATGGAGATGTGCGTGAACTACTCTTTGCAGACGATGCCGCTTTAGTTGCCCATTCAGAGCCAGCTCTTCAGCGCTTGACGTCCTGCTTTGCGGAAACTGCCAAAATGTTTGGCCTGGAAGTCAGCCTGAAGAAAACTGAGGTCCTCCATCAGCCAGCTCCCCACCATGATTACCAGCCCCCACATCTCCTTGCCCACATTAGACCTAACCCTTCCAATCATCTCCCAACCACAGAGATATCCAGGTGTTTCTTAAAGGAAGTTAACATACCTGCCTCGACCACTTTATCTGGGTAAATAGTTGATAAAGGATAACTGACGTGAGAACCACTGATCAAGTATTTGAAAATGTCTTTGGATTAAAAAAAATAATAATAATAAATCCAATCTTTCACACTTAACCCAGTGCTGGTATATATTACTCCGCACTGTTTATAGGAAAACATTGTGCCAGTTTAATTGAGCAACACACTTGTGCAAGAACCTAACATGCTTCAGATCTGCAGTGGACATAATTAACAAGACCATAAATATTCAGGCACTGAGTCACCATCTGTGAATTACCTATGGTCAGCATGTTCTTTGACTTTAATAGACTTGCCCATATAGATCCCAATGCACAAAACCCTAGGGGCAAGATGCTGCCTGGATTTTTCTGTGTTTGGAAATAGGATTGAGTCAGAGTTATACAGAACAGAAACTAGCCCTTGACCAAATGCATTAGGAATTTATCCTCCGTTGAATTTTAAGATTGCCAGCATTTTTTTGTGATTATAGGTATGTTTCAAGAATTAATTGAAAATTTGAATAAACGTTTTATTCTTTAACCTTCCAACTATATAAATATTCTTCATCAAAGAATATATATGAGTCATTTGATATTCTATGTCTGGTCTCCAGAGAAATCCAGTCTGTCACAATGAGAATGTGAGCTATTTTGTCTGCAATTCTTAGATACGCTTGGCAGTGGCGGACTTAAATAATTTGTCGTTGTTAAGAGTTCTCTTTTAAATTTCCCAGCATTAAGTTGTAAACAGTAGTAGAGACATTAATTGAGACAATGAACAGGTGAGTGAAGAGAGCAGCAAGATTTCACTTCATCTCAATTCCCTGGAGGCTGTATTATGGATCAGAAAATGACTGGGTTGTTTTGGATATCCTACCATGGTGCAATAACCCATCGGTATGGATCAGAGCAGCTCAGCCACCTGATTTACTGCTGCTTTGCAGTTTTAGCAGCTAGCTTCCTTCTGACCTACAGTTACGTTCAGGTGAATCTGGACATTTCCTTTGAGTGCTACAAATTCCTCGCACATCTCAAAAATGTGTGGATTTGTATGTTGATTGGTCTCCACAAGTTGCCTGGAGCATGTAGTTGAGTGGTAGAAGATGCAGGTGTTGATGAGATCATAGGGAAACTGAAATGGGTAGAATTAAAGCTAAAATTGAAGGCTTGGTGATTAGGTGAGACAGTGGGTCAAAGGCCCTGTTTCTGTATCTATAACAAGGGTTGCATTCTGAGACAAGTATTGAATGACTTGGCAAGCCTTCTATTTTCAAACTTGTAGATTGTGTGTCTTTTGAATAACACCAATGTTCATCCACTCTGGAATAATACCTATTGGAGTGAACATCTCATGTGTGATGGCATATTTGATATAATAATGCAGATTATCACCCCACCCCCATTATTGGTGGATTGCATTCTTAGAAAACAGGCAATAATACAATTTTTTTTGTTATGTAAAACCATAGAAATGCGAGGTGAAAAAAAGTATTTATTTTTCCTGCAAATATTCTGTATGTTATATTTTTGCAAAGTGATTTGTGGATTTTGTCAGAACATATTCCATAACCCGAACAAGTGCAATGCAAGGGTCGCCAGTATATGTATGATGGGCATGTGGTATACTTAATATAGGTCGGGTACCCCTTATCTGAAATGCTTGGAAGCAGAGGTTATTTGGATTTTGGAACAATGGAACTCAGGAGCACAGTAGCAATGACAGCAGGCTTTTTGAGTGCCGACATGACACCATAAGTGGAAAATTCACATAAAATAATCTTTAGTATTTACCAGAAAAAACTTGATCTCTATTTACAAAAGATGACCACCGGTCCCCAACTATGGTCCCCGCTCCTGTCCTTCGATATGGATGGCGCTGCACCCGATGTTGAGAATGGAACTGCCGTTGCCGACTCTGGCTGCAGCCGATACTAAAGACATTGTCCCAGCTCCGTTTGGCATCTTCCCAGCCAGAAGCAAAGATTTTGTTTATTTTTTTCTGTTTTTGTAATCCAACTAACACTAACAGAGCTTCAGAACCCCACATAGGCAAGTCAGGTTTTGAACTTTTTTCCACTTGTCATGTCAGTGCTTAAAAAAAAACGGGGTTTGGATCTTTTCTGTTTTCAGATCTTCGCGTGAGGGGTACTCAACCTGTATTGTGTAAAATGGATTTTTTGTTTGATCTGTGTGCTCATGGCAGTTACGTGCCTTTTATTTTCTCCCATTAGAGAGAGAATGTGGTGTGCAGCTTCAGAGCCGGTAAAATTTGGGTCCTCATTTGCACTGCACTCATGGCTCGAGGTATTGATTTTAAAGGAGTCAATTTAGTCATCAATTATGACTTCCCAACCAGTGCTATTGAATACATCCACAGAATCGGTGCGTATTAATTTTTCAATCGTACCCAGTGAAAATGCAATTATTCTAAAGAAAAAGGAATATATTAATTAGCAAAAAGTTATTTTGGGCATTATGCATCTTGCAAAATGTTGACTAAGTTCCTAAATGTTGACTAAGTCCCATGAGTGCCGAAGAAACTCGATTGTTTTCATGGTTAGCTTCTTCTGAAATACAAAAATTATTCTACAAGTCTGTGCTGCAACAAATCTGACATCATTCTATTAGAACCCCCGCTCCTATTGCACACATTATTGTGCAAAAAGGAGATGCCGTTTTATGGTCTTTCTTGTTGAATCTCTAGTGTATGATTGTAATTTCCTTCATTGAACAATAATTAAGAGATTAAAGTCATAAGCCAACAAAACCTCATGATATTCACAATATGTTGTATGCAATAGCATCATTTTGCTAGCTTTTCAGAAGGGCTGAGCATCCCTTGTCTGCTGGATTTATTTTGTGAAGCATTTAATCTGGTCAATTTGGTCAAAAAGGCACTATTTTGAAAATTGCCAACCATACCCAGGGAATATGTGAGTAATTTGCTCTCAGGTGTGCTGTCATCACAAGGTCCTCCATGCTTGATCCCTCAGGGAACATCTCTGCAAGTTTGGTGTTTCTATTTTTGAGCTACCTCCCGGTAATTTGTGCACCAAAACAATTCAGTGCTGTCCCAATATTCTTGAAAGTTAGCTTTCAAATGTACTTTTAGTTTTGTTTCTTCGAACCTCATTGGCGTAGGACGGCACTGTTGGCGTAGTGGCTAGCGCAGCGCCGATCGGGACTGGGGTTCGAATCCCACTCTGTCTTAAAGGAGTTTGTACATTCTCCACGTCTGCATGGGTTTTCCCCACGGTCTCTGGTTTCCTCCCGCTGTTCGAAATGTACCGAGGGTGTAGGTTAATTGAGTGTAATTGGGCGGCTCAGACAATTAGGCCGAAATGGCCTGTGACTATGCTATATGTCTAAAACAAAATGGGCATTGACCTATGGCATAAGTTTGGAAAAGATGCTTTTGCTTGAATAATAATCTATGAAAGTATTACCCAAGGATGCAACACCTGGCAAATTTGTTTTCAATGACATGTACAATAATCAGCTTGCATGATGCGTCTGCGTTGGACTTTGCCTTTGAGTGATTACTGTTAAGCCATTCAGATTTTGGAAGTGGCCTCTGCATCCTGGGGGGGGGCAATAGAAAAAACAGCCAAGGTTGTCACCTGCTGCACCTTGTGATTGTTGGTTATTCAGCCGTATGCTCAAAATAGTAAAAGTTCAACTGTGGAATTGTCCTGATGCCCTCAAAAGTGGAAAATATTGATGGGGAAATATATTTTCTTTTGTAATTCAGAAATCATACATCTAATTCATCTACAATTTTGGAATCTGGTTACCCTTTCTTTGATTAGCTTCAATCATCTGATTTTGATGTTTGAAAAATGAGTTCGTGTTTAAAAATTGTATATATAAGGCTTTAGAATGCTGCTATTTCCCCATGTGGATGTACTGCTATCCTAGTCAGCTTTTCATTCGCTCAGTTTAAGTACTTTGATTTTTAATGCCTTCTGCACCTCCGTGTTGCCAATAACATTTGAGTGAATGACCTCTGGTCTCAGTTGTGGGGAAAAATGTTGACTAAAAACATGGATGGCCTTGATTGTCTTTGGAAATCACATGCATTTTTAATTGGAACAAGCTGGCATATTTGCTGATGCAGCAATTAATTGATGCAGTAGGAAAATTATATTATATCCTCCAGCTGGAAGGAGAGAATGTTCCCCACCTTTTGAGAGGTAAACATATTCTGGATCATGCAATGGTATTTTTCTCAGCCCTTGTAGAGTCTCCCTGTTAATGATGGAAGGGAAATCACTCAGATATTTTACTCTTCAGTTCTTTCTTCCCTACACAATATTACTAACAGTCATTTTTCTATTAGAGTTTGACTGTCTATGTGAATATTCAGCTGAACATATGCAAGTCCAGTCCACATGGGTCATTGCTTTACATTGACCTATATGACCCATTGGAACTCATCCATCCTATATAAACGTTGTCTCCCCATAATGACGTACAATGTTTCCAAGGATTTGACTGTGGTCCAGGCATCCATGTGAATTATTTTGTATGAAGACTTTGAACCAATTTTTTTTACCTGTATCCTTTCTTGTTGTGCTAATATAGCAATGTATTTGGTTTACTTTATTTCTTTTGGTTACTTCTCATGTCATAGAGCTGTACAGGATGGAAACAGGGGCTTTGGCCTAGTTCATCCGTACCAATTAAGTTGTTCACCTAAGCTGGTCCCATTTGCCTCTATTTGATCCCTATTCCTCTAAACCTATACTATCCATTTACATATCCAAATGTTTTTTTTTAAATATTGTAATTGTATCTGCCTCTAACACTTGCTTTGGCAGTTCATTCCATATACACACCGCCGTGTGTGTGTGTGTGTGTGTGTGTGTGTGTGTGTGTTTAAAGTTTCTCTAAGTACCTTTAAATCTTCCCTTTCACCTCAAACTGTGCCCTCTAATTTTAGGCTTATCTACCTAAGGTGAAAGACTAACAATTCACCTAATTATGTCTGCAATTATTTTAAAGCCTCCAGCACAATGGTTTTCAAACTTTTTCTTTTCACTCACTTACCACTTCAAGATTTTAAAAAGTTCTTTGTGTTTATTTAAACTTTTTTTTAAAAAAGGTATTGTTTAAAACATTAAAGAAAAATTATTTGAATTGACCTTTTGTAAAATTTATTAATTTTATTATTGCTTGTAAAAACTGGTAAATAGCTGTCAAAAGATTGAAAGGTGGTTCTCATCAGTGAGATGCAAGTGTTCCTGACTTGTCCACATCAAGAAGTTAGGGAGGCAAACCATATATTAGTCTTTACTAAAAGAGGATTCGAGTACAAGTTTATAGACTATTTGCTCCAACAAAATGGGGTCCTGGTTAGACTGCACCTGGAATATTATATACAGATCAGCTCTCCTTATTAAAGAAGGGGTTGCTTACATTACAGTGCAGTGAAGGGTTCCCTGCAGTGTAGTCTACATTCCCTGATGTATTTTAAAATATTACTGGCACAAGTAAACAATTTTGTGGTCTTTTTCCACATTTTCCAGGACTTTTTTCTCCCATTCCACTTCCAGCTTCTTATATACAAATATGTTTTTCTCTGTTTGAATGGAGTGCAATTCAGAATTTGAGAACCAAATCCTCTAATTTGTTTTCTGATCCTACGGATTTTAAAGTCTGTCTTTCTCTACTCTATGCAAAATTACCATTTACAGGTATACCCCGCTTTACGAATACTCGCTTTACGCAAATTCGCTTTTTACTATCGAAAAGATAGTATTTGCTATCGAAAAGAAATTTGAATGGGTTTCCCCTTTTACAAAAATAACCTTCAATAGTAGTGAATGGGTTTTCACTTTGCGTCATTTCGGCTTACGAAAGATTTCATAGGAACGCTCTTACTTTGGTAAAGCAGGGTGAATCTGTATTATGCCTTTATAGTTTTGTACTTTAGTTTTGTTTTTTACATTGGCTCTGACATTATTCTACTGTTGATGAAAGACCACTATTAAGTGTTGGTAACAAATATATTGTAACTAGGACGTACTGGAAGAGCTGGTCGTCAAGGAAAGGCTATAACATTTTTCACAGAAGATGATAAACCACTTTTGCGAAGGTCAGTCTGAACATGAATTTTCAGAAAATTATGTGGTCTGAATTGTCTGAAGAAAGCCAGCTTATTACTGGGTATACAAAGTAAATGTGCACCTCTATTTTTATGGTAATGTGTTTATGGGACAGGAAAGATAATAAGCAAAGTGAATTAGATTCTTTTTGGATATTATTCTCATTAAAGAGAATACGAAGTGCTACACACATGATGCATGTGCTACATATTTTAACAGACCAAAATAAAAATAAGCTTTTTTTCAAATGAAGAAATAATGTCAATTTTGCTTCAGTGAATTGTTTTTCCTTGGAGAAACAAATGCTTTAATTTTGCAACCATTTGTTATAAAACATGATTGCAAAGGTTTATGCTGTTATTCCTCATGTGCAGCACTTGGGTAGTTTTAAAGCTACCCAGCCTCCATGAAAGGAGTACATATAAGCCCCTTTTACACAGAGCTGTAAAGCCGGGTTTTATATGCCTTTTGACCTCTGTGCATATATATTAAAAAAAAATCAAAGGGAGATTGGGTGGTCCAGACTTGCTCGCCTGAGATCCTCCAAAGGGGGTAGCTTCAGCGGTGGAGCATATTTGGCTCGCAGAACCAGCTTTATTGGTTCTGCATGAACATGCAAGCTGGCTTCCTAAGACAGGTCATGTCTATGGGAATACTGCAGCTTTGCAGAATAAAAGGGACTAAAATGTTCCTTTATGCTCATCACTTGGTGATGCTCAGTTATAGGACCCAGATATTTTCCAGATGCAATGTTCTATAATTTTGGCTCAACATGGAAATGTTTAGCCCAGAGGATCTCGATCTTTCTTCATCCGCATCCTATTTTGTGTATGCCTTTACTTATAGTAAACCACCTCTAACAAACCCATGGGCCACCAGTGCAAGGGAAGGGGACAGCTGGTAAGCTCAAGCTCCTTCCCAGACCACTGGAACCTTTATTCTAGTAGGAATCATTTTTGGTCATATTCTCAAACTTGTTTTACCTTTTTTTTTTACATCAATTATATTTTTCTTTCCATCACTGTGGACCACCAATAACAAACTTACTGGCCAGTGGTTTGCAGACAGCAGCTTGAGATGTATTGGCTTATGCCAGTATTTCAGCCATTTAGAAAGAAAATTACATGAATTGTTTTCTAATGACTCGGTTCATGTCTGTCCACTGTTGTGTGGGGGTGTAAAGCGAGTCAACTGCTGTTATCATGTTCTATTCTCTTGATGTTTTGATATTATGCAAGAAAAGTGCAAATGATTTGCCTCTTGGACTCCCAGAACTTGGAGGATGAACTGTGCTATGAGGGGATTATTTCTTTTTCATTCTGACTGTTCTAGCATATCATTTGCGAGAGGATAATTTTTATACAACTCCATCATCAAGGCACTTTGTTCTGTTCTACTACATTTCTCGGTACTGAATGTGCAGACATTCATAAATTGGCTGCATTCAACAGTGAACAGTATTTTGGATCGTGAATTTTGGTTCTCCTATCAAAAATATGCAACACATAGCCTGTTCACTTTCCCTCCTTGTCAAGAGCTCGTGCAGTAACAAGAGTTTGTATGACATATTGTGATTACACAGAGAGGCAGAACAAACCTATCTGTAAGAGAAGCTGAAAAAAACATAGATAGCAAACTGAGTCGATGTGCTTTTAATGTTTTTTGTCATGCAAAGCGCGTAAACAATGACAAGCCATTTATTTTAAAATGTATAAATTAATGATGGCCCTTCACAGATGTTCTCTATTGAAACCATCCTTGTGTTTCTTACAACTTGTGTGGAATTTTATGGTGACCTCAATGCAGAACTGTCAGGCAAAATGTAATTGAATTTTTCCCCCCAGAAATTGGCTTTTTTTGTTAATTTATTTTTGTATTTATTCAGTATAGCAAATGTCGTCAAACGAGCTGGCTGCCCTGTACCGGATTACATGATGCAAATAGATAAAATGCAAAGGTAAATGTATTAACTAAGATGAGGAACGCTATTGCTTGGTGTTTCTGTCATAAAAATCATTAGCTCTGGGTGATTGGGAAGACTTGCAAGGTTGTCACCTCCAAAATGGTGGTGGAGGCTGACACATCAAGGACAGTTAAAAGACTCAGGCACAAGGATGTAAGAAAAATAGAAGGTTATGGGTGTGAGGTAGGGACAAAATTAGATTGTTGTGGAGTAGGTTTCCATAGGTCAGCACAGTATAGTGGGCTGAAGGGCCTGTGCTGTAAATGTTCTATGTTCATATTTAGTAATTTTTGTTAAACTCGTTGCTTCAAGGCATTAACATTTACAAACAATGTGCATTTCTTTGGAAATGAGAAAAAACTTCAGTTTACCCATAAATATAGTACTCTTACTGTAAATTAGAAATAGCATCTCAAGTAACATATCTTGTTTGACATCTTGGAAGAATTGCATTATTTAATAGCAATCTGTATAATGGGAGCAGCATTTTTTTTTTAAAATAACAATTTTTCCTACTTTCCTGTTCTTTGCATTGGCTGGTACTTTTTAATGAAGCTGAGTTTATAGAAAGGAATTTGATATCAGAATTTATTGTCATGAAGGTATCACGGAATTTGTTGTTTTTACGGCACCGTTACAAGTGAAAAACTGCTGTTAATTTTTTTTAAATAGTGAAAAAGAAGAGAAAGTGAGGTAGTGTCTGAGGGCGGAGGGGAAGAAGCTGTTTCTGTATCATTGGGTGCTCCTGTACCTCCTTCCTGATTGTAGCAGTGAGAAGAGGACATAGTAGTGAGGGTCCTTGATGATAAATGTTGCTTTCTTGAGAGGGAAAGCTGGTGCCCATGATGGGACCGGCTGAGTCCAAAACTCCCATCTCTTTGCTCTTTTGAATTCTACGTTAAGCTCAATTCTGCGTAGATAGAAGTTCTAAATTTGTGGAATGAACAAATGATCTTCAAATGCACTCCAGTTTTATTCAGGCTTTATCATTCATGTTTACTGGAGTATCCATTTCCCAGAATGAGAAAAAGCCACATCAATCATTTGTGAGATTACTGTTTTTTTTTAATGTTTGCATTCTTTTAATTTATTTTCTTGTTCTACTTTCTTATTTTCTTCAAACAATTGGTATGTTCTTGTTTTTATTTTCAAGTAACAGTCCTAACAAATTTCATGGAGAATTTGGATAATATGTTTACTAGATGGCTAACTTTTATATTGCGGAACATAAATGCTTTAGGAATGTTTTGGTATTATTTGACTGGAACATGAATGCAAAGAAAGGGAAGGTAGAAGTTGGGTGTCTGAAGCCAGTGTCTTCAATATCATTGGTACAAAACCAAAGTCCAAATGGGCTTGAATGTATGTTGTGGTGATGCTGCCAATTGTAGATAGATTTAGTTTTTCATCAATTTGCCTGTCAGATACTTAGCCTGTTTTATTAATTTGTTGTCAGTTTTTGTGTCGATTAAGAAACAATCTATTAACGGCGTGACTTTGCAATAATGGTTGCCACCTTACCTTCGTTGCAGTAAACAAAGGAAAAGGATGATGAAAAATCCAATCAAACGAGCAAGCATCAAGACCATGCCAAAATACTTCCTAGAAATGGCTGCCAGAAAGAAGTAAGGTTATTTTAAATTTCCTATATTTTGAATTAAATTTAAATTTGAAACATGCAGCACAATTACAGGCCCTTTCAGCCCTCGGACCTCTGACGCTCATTTGCACCCAATTGTCCTACAACCTGGTACATTGTGAACGGTGGGAGGAAACCAGGGCACCTGGAGGAAACTCGTGCAGCCACGGGGAGAACATTCAAACTCCTTACAGACAGCACAGTATTCGAACCCTGGTCACTAGCCATGTAACAGCGTTGCGTGAACCGCTATGCTAACCATGCTGCCCCATTTGTTTCCAGTTTGATTATCTTGAAGCCACCCAACAAATTAAGTCAGTTCTGAAGTAAAATTTGTAATACTCTGAGCCTGAAGCCAGATTCAATGTTTATTTTAAATACATTTTAAATTTAGACATACAGCACGGTAACAGTCCATTTTGGCCCACGAGTCCGTGCTGCCCAATCTCCACCCTCGATACGTTTTGAACGGTTGGAGGAAACCAGAGCCCCCAGGGCAAACACAGGGAAAATGTACAAACTCCTTACAAACAACGCGGGATTTGAAACCCTGTCCCAATCACTGACACTGTAAAGATGCTGCGCTAATCGTTATGCCACTCATGCTGCCCTAAACTGTTTAGAAGACTTGATGGCCATGATACACAAGTTAATATTTATGTAAACCTTAGTTTGAAAATTCATTTAAAAATGAAGCACTTGAATGCTTATTACATTAACTCATCTTTATTTTTTAATTCTTGTCTCAAAAGATAAAATTATTGCATTTTTTAATCCATGTTGGATAGAAGTGTTAGATTCCTGATGGTATTTAAAATTTTAAAAAATAACCCAATATGACAGATTGAATGAGAGTGGTTTTGAACTTGCTCGTATTTGATTTCTTCATTTAAACATTTTAGAATAAAATGTTATTGTAATTTGAAAACTTGATTTAATTTAGAGATACAGCTCAGTTACAGCCCATGCTGCCCGAATACACCCATGTAACCAATTAATCTACCAGGCCTATACATCTTTGGGACATGGGAGGAAACAGGAGCACCTGGAGAAAACCCACGAGGACAACACACAAGCTCCTTACTGGTTCTGTAAACACATTGCTCGAACCTCACTGCCCTTTGAATATTAACACTGAATTTCTGAAATAAAGCAAAATCCTGGAGATACTCAGCAGGTCAAGTAGCATCTGCAGAGTGGGAACCCAAGTTGATCTTTCATTAAAACCTCTGCATTTTGTTTCAAAACATTTCCTCAATGAAACAAGATGAATCCTTGTAGCTAGTTTTGAAGGTGATTGCTGAGATGCAAATTCTGATTACAAAATGTAGAAACAAGTTTATTAATTGATTCCCAGAAGAATTGTTGAAGTAATCGTAAATAATTATATGGAAAAATGAAATGTTGCGTTATGTCTTGTTGTGTCTCAGGATCCCAATTAGTGAACTGGAAAATTTAATTTTTGTTTTATTTTCAGAAAAATGATTCAGAAGAGCAAAAAGAAAAAAGAGACCCAGACATTGTAACAGGCATCCGTTCTCAACAAGCTTTCACAGGCTGTTATTGGAAGTGTCACTGCAAATGTTTAATATTCGATAGCTACATGCCCTTTGCAGAGACTGTGGTTCATAGTAGAACAGTTTATAAATAGCTGATTCTGTCCTAAATCCATTTATGCTGAATGTTTTGAAAGAAGAATTGATTTGCAAATTTTGAAGTATTTTGGATACGCTTGTGTGCAGTTTCACCCGTTTTCTATCAGATCATTGTGATGTCTGTGTACCTTTAAATTTTTTTACAATTAACATGCCACAATATTACATACTGTTACAGGAAAGAGGATGTGAACTTAACATTCTATTTTTCTGATACATAATTTATTTAAGTTCATTCTAACAAGATTTTGTTGTATGGAAGGAAATCTACTAATATGGGTAACGTTACAGCAAAACGTATGACTGAATTCTGGTAAAGTTTGAAAAGTTGATTTATTGTTATTTTCTAATTAAGTATCCTCCATAAATCTCCGTCCGCGAAGCCAAACCAAAGAAAGAAAAGAAAAGTAATCCATTACTAATGTAAGAAGCAAAATTTGGCTTTAAAACTGTATTTAACTCATTGTTTGAAAGAGTGTAGGATGATGTATTTTAGATATTTCAAATATGGTGAAAGCACGGACATAAAACTGAAAGTAGAGGTGATTTTACCTTGTTTTTACTGACTAAATAGTTTTCATTGTTGTCAATGTGGAGATTTGCATTTTCTCATTGATTTGTTACAAATCTTGTATATTTTTTTTAAAAAACTGGTCAACCCCTTATCTCTTGCTAATTCCCAAAGACTAGTTGATTGAAACTCCCTGAGGTCACCAATCTCAGTGTTTGAAGTCTCCATCAGCATTTCAAATTATCTTTCTGCTTCTGGTTAAATAAATTATTCCATCTGGATAGACTGGATAATTAATGCACTGCAACTGATCAGTCAATTACTTTATAACAGTTCAAGTATTTAAACAGAATTCCACTTTTAGAAATGTTCAAATTTTTTACTATTTTAGCTAATTCTCGGGTTTATTATGGTCAGTTTTTATCCTGAAGAAAATCGAGCTGTTTGTGTTACAGGTGAACAGTCACTTTTTGAACCTAATTATCAAAATGCATAAATTGAAGTGCAAGATTAGCATGGACTGTTTCAAACAAAAAGTTTTAAATGATAAGCAGTCAAATTGTAAGTGTTTTCTGAATTCTTTCTCCTCAGCATCGTTCTACTTTTATTGCCTCCCAACATTACTTGGAAACATTGGTAGATGTAATGTAACTTGGCAAAAAATCTGTTGTCAGGGTCAAAATGGTCTGAGTTCTAAGTTATCTTGACTACTCCCCTTCCAACCCAGAACCAGATGGCATTAACATCAACTTCTCTGGCTTTTGTTAATGCCCTCCACCCAGCCCCCACTTCTTCCCCTGTCACCTTTCCCCAGCTCTGCCTCTCTCCCCTTTCCCCTCTGTCTCACACAGACAAAATCAATTCTCACCTCTCCCCTTATCATATCTAATTAAGATCTTTTGTTGCTCTGGACTCCTTCCCTCAGTCAGCACTGTCTCTATTCTGAGTTTTCCTGTTTTTATTTTTTTTTGCTTAGTCTTTGCTTATTCCTTGAAAGCTTCAGCAATCTATCTGTCTCCTTAAGATGCTGAAAGACAGCTGTGGTTCCTCTAGCATTTTGGTGTGATTTCACTGCAATCATAGCATCTACAGACTTTTGTGTTTCACTCCTGTGTGGATTCTATTCCTTTCTTTCAATTTCTTAGTCTTGGTCACAACTGCTCCCGGGATGAGGCCTTCCATTCCATGCCATCCTCCTTCAGAAAATGCAGTTTCATTAACTCAGCCTCACCTGCTTCTCTTGTTTCCCCCCCCCCCCCCCCCCACTCCACACACGTCAGTTCTGGCCCCCCTCCCCAGATGCAACAAACGCAGGGTTCCTCTCATCGTTAACTATCACCCCAACAGCCTTCCCATGCGACGTATAATTCTCCACAATTTCTGACTCTTACAACGGGATACCACTACCAGCTGCATCTTCGCCACATTCTCTAGGAACTGCTCCCTCATCCGCTCATCCTTTCCCACCCATCGCCTTATTGGCACCTACTGCATGACTGCAAGAAGTGCTTTACTCGCACTCCTACCTCCTCCCTCTCCACCATTCGGGGTCCCAAACAATCTTTCTGAGTGAAACAATACTTCACTTGTGAATCTGTAGGGGTCATTTATGACACTCCGTGCTCCTAATGTGGGTTCCTCTGATTGTAATAAAATACACAAATGAGTTGGTGAAACTTGGCTTCTATAGGAAGTAAAGGGCCACCAAAGTTTCGGGCCTGAACCCTTCATCAAGATATGAACAAAAAGCTGGTGGATGTCTGAATAAAATATTGAGGGAGGAAGGGGTAGGTGGAAGAGTACTGGCTAATACGTAAGAGGTTAAAGATGTGGAGGATAGAATAGTAAAAGGCTGTGATGAGGGCAAGGGCTAGCGCTCTGAATGGAGAGGGAAAGGGACGCCAGATCCACTTCCCCTATCCACTTCCGGTAGAGACAGTTCCCTTTGGGAACTTCCTCATCCCTTCCTACCAATAACCCACTCAGTACCTACCCTTGTGCTTGCAGGAAATGCTACACTTGCGCCCACCACTATTTGGAGCCCCAAGCAATCCTTCCAAGTGAAGCAACACTGCACTTGCGAATCTACAGGGGTTATCTACTGCATTCGGTGCTCCTGTTACGGCCTTCTCTCTGTTGGAGAGACTGGATGCAGACTGGGAGATTGTTTAATTGAGCTCCTTTGCTCCGTTTGCTGCAATTACAGCGACATCCAAGTGGCCAACCATTTTAATTCTGCCCACTATTCCCACACTGATGAGTCTATCCAAGGTTTCATGCACTGCCAAACCGAGGAAACCCATAAATTGGAAAACAATATTTAAGATTCAGTTTGGGCACTTTCCAACCTGATGGCATTAACACAGACTTCTCCAGTTTCTGTTAGTTTCTCCAAGTCAGTCTGTGTGTGTGTCTCTCTCTCTGTCCCTCCAGCTCCACAGTCCCTGCACTCTCCATTCAGAGCCACCCCAACCCCCAATTCTTTTTTATTCCTCTTCTATCCTCCCACCCATATCCACTTCTGACCTGCGCTCCTTCCCCTCTCAACTTCTTATTCAGCTTTTTTGCTCATCCCTTGATGAAGGGGCCAGGCCCAAAATGTTAGTAGTTACCCTTTCCTTCCAACAACTGCTGGGTGACCTGCTGAGTTTCTCCAGCACTTTTGTGTGGTGGACGCACCCCAGGCAAAACCCTTGCCACCGCGGAGAATATCGACAGGGAGCAGTGGCAATCATCAAAGAGGCACATGCTCTGATCCCGCTGCTACCATCAGGGAAGGGGTGCAGGTGCCATAAAACTTGCACCACCAGGTTCAAGAACAGCTGCTGCCCCTCCACTATCAGACTCCTCAACAACAAACAATCAAGGCAATTAAGACAGTTTTCATTTGCATTTTACTGATTTGCAGTCAGTTTATTCAACGTACACGTGTAAACAAGTAATGTCCAGGGGTTTTATTTTTGCACTACACCACTAAGAGGTAATTCTGCCTCAACCGCAGCAAAAGAATCTCAGGGTTGGATGTGATGCCCTAAATCTGAGAATCTATTGCCCCACTAATCTCAGAGCATGAAAAGTCAAACCATGCACGATTTAAAATGACGTGATGTTTACGTTGCAATGAGCTTCTTTTGCGTGAAAGGATTTACAAAAACGTAGGATGATTTGGCATGTTCCAAATCACCTGCCTCAGCCACCCGGGCCAGGAGCTGGTGATTGACAGGCGCTGACCCCGGGGGGGGGGGGGGGAGAGGAAGGAGGTGGGACCCGGAAGTAGTTCCTGCTTGACAAAGCGTTGGATCAAGATGGCGTTACGACCAGGATCGGGAGGAGGCAGCGGCAGTGGGTGAGTGGTGGGACTTCGGTTCTCCGCGACCCCCCCCCCCCCCCCACCTCTCTCTCTCTCTCCTGTTGGCGGCGAGTCCGGGGGGGGATGAATGAGGGGGCCGGACCGGGCCGCCGACAACTCTCCCCCTCCCCTCCCAACCGGCCGGCTCCTGGAAGAAGGCGCCGGCCCTTCCCTTCCCTTCCCTCCAGTCTGAAATTAAAGCGAAACGCGTGGCTCTTTTCAAAAATAAAGGGGGGGGGGTAGAATGGGAGAAAGTGCCGGGGTTTAGTCCCGCCTTTCAAACCGAGTGGAAATCTGATGAGCTGCCCACTGAATAATTCATGTGGCAGAGGAAAATCGGCCCCTCATGCATCTTTCATCCGGCCTCCTCTCATTCAGCGGCGAACTTTGGATCGTCACCTCGCCCTTTCTCGGTACCTCTCCCTCCCAGTGATCGCCCAGTGGAAGCCTTCATCAAACCAGTCTCTCTGTGTGTGCGTCTGTATATGCGTGTGTGTCCGTAATATGTGTCTGTATATGTGTGTGTCATGTGTGTGTGTGTCTGTATCTGCGTGTGTCTGTATCTGCGTGTGTCTGTATCTGCGTGTGTCTGTATCTGCGTGTGTCAGTATCTGCGTGTGTCAGTATCTGCGTGTGTCAGTATCTGCGTGTGTCAGTATCTGCGTGTGTCAGTATCTGCGTGTGTCTGTATCTGCGTGTGTCTGTATCTGCGTGTGTCTATGCGTGTCTGTATATGCGTCTGTCTGTATATGCGTGTGTCTATGCGTGTCTGTATGCGCGCGTGTCTGTATGCGCGCGTGTCTGTATGCGCGCGTGTCTGTATGCGCGCGTGTCTATGCGCGCGTGTCTGTATGCGCGCGTGTCTATGTTTGTCTGTGTATGTGTGTGTCTGTGTGTGTCTATATGTGTGTGTATGTGTTTATGTGTGCGTATATATATGTCTATGTGTAGAGAGGGAGAGCTTGAACTATATATTTGATGCTCAGCAGGTCTAGCTGCACCATTTTTTTTGGAGACAGTTGACATGAATGAATGTTTGATATTTCTACTGGCTCATGATCATTGCTCGGAAATAAATCCACCGGACAGAAAATGAAATGAGAAATTGTAACCTGCAATACTTCTTTTGGTCATTTATTTTGGATACACTCACTTATCAGATGATAGTAGCAAAGTGGTTTAAGTTACTAGAATATTAGCCAAAGTACTAGATTTAGCAGCATAAATGTAAATCCCAACATAGTTGTTGAAGAAGATAAGTTGATGTAATTAAATATGGAATTGCCTCATAACTACTTGATTGTAGTTAAAGATTCAACTGATTCATGTGATATTCATGGAAATAGGCAATACTTACTTGGTCTGGTTTGTATGCAACTCAAAGTGTACCAATTTGGTTGGCTGTTAATTGGATTAGATTCAACTTTATTGTCATTGGGCCAAATACAGATACAAAGCCAATGAAGTGCAATTAGTGTCGAACCAGAAGTACAAAGAATAGTACTTGGTATTTGCACATAACTGCGAATAAAAGCAAGCGCTCCAGCAAACAAACAAGTGTAAATGTACTGACAGCAATTCCACTCAGTGCTGTGATTTAAGGTTCAGCAGGGCCACAGGCTCAAGAAAGAAGCTCTTCCTGAGCCTGCTGGTTCGAGACCGGATGGAAGGAGAGTAACAAATCCATAGTAGGGTGAGATGCATCCATGATAATGCTTTTTGCCTTGCCAAGTCAGCATTTCTCAATGGTGGGCAATTGGGTGCCGATAATCTGCAATTTTCCCCACCAGCTGGGGTGCTTTATGGTCCAATGTGAGACAGTTGCCATACCACACTGAGTTGCCATAGGTGAGTAGGCACTCAGTGGTACAGCAGTAACAATCCAATGGTATCCTGGGACACAGGTGAGCTTTCTTGATGTTCCGCAGGAAATAAAGGTGCTATTGGCGCCTTTTTGATTAGGAGTTCAGGGGCCAGGTGAGATCATCTGAAATGTGGACACCAAGGAAGTTGAAGCTTGATACACTCTTGAACTGTGAAGAGAAATAGGGCTCAAATGAAAGAATAAACAGAAAATTAAGTAGGAAGCAAGAGCCACCAATTCTGCTTTAAGGTAGTGCCTAACATTTTGAAAGATGTCTTTGTCATTTACTCAAATGCAATTACCCCCAATTTTTCTTAATTGACAAAATTTGGTGTAATGTTTTGTCACTTAGGGTCCAGTTGTTCAAATTTGTGAAATCTGTGTTGGTACATTAGAAACTTCAGTGTTGAGGAAAGGAACCCATTCCATCCAGTTTGGGGACTTGGATATAAGAGGAATTATAAAACTTCCTTTCCCAAGCACATGCCTATCCCCGGGATTGTGCCACCACTGTTTTTTTACCACCCTTTTTAAAAACAATGCAACACTAAGGACACCGATAGCAGATAAATAACAATACAGTAGAAATATTATGAGCCCTATAAGAAGTTTTTCATAATGTTAAAATTGATGAATTTGAATCACCTTGAAATTGCACTAATTTTATGAGAAGCTAAATGTTCATCGCCATCAATTGTTAAAAACAGCTTTCTGATAATCCATTTGAAGGAACAAATAATTGTTGCATTGTAAAATAGCTATATTCTGAAAGCCTTCCCGTTTTTAAATTGTATATGGATGATGTGATCTGAATAAAGAAGTGGGATATGTCAGTAATTTTTTTGGAAACTTCCGATCGATCATTTTTTCCTTTTTGCTTACAGAGTGCTTATAATTTTGCCTACAGATCAATTGATATTCCAGCAAATTTAGTATAGAATTGTTTATGGTTTGAAAATGCAATGAAAGCCTTATTAACAAAGTAAAATACAGTTATGAAAAATGAAACCTTCTGGTTAACCAGCCAAAGAAAGAGCAGCATATTCTGTTTCCAGAATAATATAAAACAAATCATTTACTGATTAATATTTTATGTATAACATTAAATTCTGACTTCATATTCTGGCCTGATCTCTCAGTTGAGAATTGGGAGGTTATATAACTACATTCAGTTTTAACATTTGCAAGGAATTTTAGTTCATGAATTTTTCTAGAATTTTAATCGAAGAGACAGTAAAACGGATTGAATTGAGGGGCATTGGATTACTGATTTCACATTGAACTTGTCATGTAGTACTGAAGGTATTGGATAAATATTGCTTCTCCAAAACTGAGCATCTCCCACATGTAAATCTTTTAAAAAATATTAATGATGTAGCCATATGGCTGGAGGAGTCTTTTAGATGGAGATTCCAAGTATCTCTCGATGTATAAGAATAAATATTCGATGCATTTTGTGATAAATTGCATGAATTGAAGTGTTCAAATGATAGGCTACTTCTGTTAATCTGAACTCCTTAGTTTTATATTGAAGCTTTTATCATCTTTTATCTTTTCCATGTATTGTCTTTCAATGAAATTTATAAAAACTCTGGTTAGGCCACAATTCTGATCAATGCATTTTAGAAAACCATTGACAAGGGTGCAGAATAGATTTAATAAAATGGTTTCTGGGCCAGGGGATTTCAGCCATAAGGATAGTTAAGAATCTCTGAAATGGTTCTTTGATGTCAAGGATTAAGAAGAGATTTGACTCATGATAAGGAGAAATAAATTGTTCCTGTTAGGAGTGGGATAAACGACCAAAGGATACAGATTTAAAATGACTGTCAAAAATTCCAATGATATGTGAGGAAATTTTTTTTAATGCAAAGAGTTGATATGATCCAGGATATGCTGTCTAAAAGCTTAGTGGATGCAAATTTTGATTGTAACTTTGGAAAGGAAATTTAATAAATGCTTGAAGGCAAAAAGTTTTTCTGGCCTCTTGGGAAGTAGTGGGTGAATAAAATGAATGACTTTGTGCGATACATAGACCAAATATCCTGAGATATATCTGAATTCAGCCAAATAAGGAGATCTTCCTGCTACATTCAACTTACCTGACACACAGTAGTTATGTTCTCAAACGTTTTACCAACACTTCCAACACAAAAATTGGTATGTTCCAGCCACGGTTCCTTCATAATTTAATCTGTCACTCTGATCTCATAGGCATTTCCCTCAGCTCTTTTTAATTGCTGGCTTTTAATCATTTAGTAGCGTAGTCTAATACATAATTGAGTGAGAAAGCTCTTGTTTAAGGAGTGGGAGAATAGAGTCACTGGATCCACACTGTTATTCTTTCCACCTTTAATGTAGGTAAGAGTGAGATGGGAAGGATTGTGATACATGGAACATTACAGCACAGTACAGGCCCTTCAGCCATAACATTGTTCCAACCTATGTAAACTTACTCCAAAGCAGTCTAATTTTTCCAGACCTCACACCTCTATCAAAAAATGTTTCAAATGTCTCTATTGTACTAGACTCCTTTACCAGTACCAATAACAATGGCTGGAAAACAAGAGGTGATGCATAATCAGAATGAATAGCAAGGCAGCAAATTAAGAAGCAGAGCCTTAAAGGTGGTAATTTCTGTGCGAATACCTGGGTACAGCAAATTGGTACAGCTAAGTAGGTTAGAGAAATGAACCTGTGGCAACAAAGATGAATCCCATGCACAAAAATAAATACATTTGTATGATCTGAGAACCAATGCAGAGATATGGCACAGGATTATTTAGATTGGGTCCTGAATATTAAATATTGAACATTTAAGAAGGGCAGGAAGCCAGGAAAACGTGGAGGAGTGCCTCTGCTACCAAATTATGGTTGTTGTTCTATAGAAAGGAATGACCTAAGTTCAGGGGATGAGGACGAGGAAGTTGCTTGGATGGAGAGTACAAATAAAACCTCGCCTGTATAAGTTGAATACAAACCCTTAAACTGAAACCACATAGGAGGATGGAGTGTAAAGGAAGAAATAATGGGATTGAGGCATACAAGGTGGATGTGGAGAAAATGTTTCCTCCTATGGAAGAAACTAGATTTAACGGTTTGAGGCACAACAGGTGAAATCTGTCAGAGAACCATGGGTTTAGAACTCTTCCTCAAATTGTGGAAGTAGAGTCTTTGAATGTTTTGAAGACAGAGGTAGATGAATATTTGTTCAGCACAGGGGTGCAGGGTTGAAGTGAGATCAGCTGTGATGTCTAAATGGTAGGACAAGGTTGAGTGCCTTCTAATTCATTTTCTGAATATCTTGTAGCAATCTTTTATGCAAGTGGTTGTCAAATTGTCGAATGAGTGAAAGATTGCATAGACTGCTTACTGCTTCATATATGAACCTGCTGCCAACGTGAACTATTGAAGAGTTGAAGGCAGTTTGGCAGTAGTGGAATAAAATTTCTTCACATAAAAATAGCCAAGAGCATGTTGAGGGGCTGTCGACTATATAACCTCAGATTGGTGACACCGCAATGTGTTTAAAACAAAAAAACCACACCAACATCAAATTTTCATTAGACGAACCGAACAAAGACATTGAAACCCTTACTCGACTATTTTCCTAACTAATCCTCCTTTGTGACTCTTGAGGCCTGACAGCGTTGAGGAAATCTTTCTGGAATAATGAATAATTATGTTTATTATTGAGGTCACACAGAAGCTCAATCTCCCAATGTGCTTCACAGCTTGTGCTCACTATCTTTTGATTTAGGATTCAGAGTGTTTCCACTCTGCTGAGACTAACCTATTTATTCTCTCTAAGCTGTTCCAAGTTACAGGGCATTAATAATCTTGTTAGTAATTTTTTTTTGTTGCCCATGTGTCATATTGCCTGGTTATGATTCATGATAATGTACTGTTGAATAAATGTGATCTCGGTGGAAAAACCTGCCTGATTGCATTTCCCTCCAGTATTTCCCATCCAGAACCACCATTTTTAATCAAGTTTGATTCTGTCATTGAATGTGAACACTGATAATCCTGGTGTTCTTGTTACAAATGTACTGACTCAGTTCAATAATGCTAAAGATTTTCTGTCAGTAGTTGGTTTGAGAAGCTCTATATTGGTGATTTACACAATTTAAATATGCAAGGTTTAAGTCCTGCAGTCATTTGGAAATCTTTTGAGTGCCAGCTTTGGTCCTGGGAGTCCAATTTTAAATTGATGCCTTTTCTTTTACCTCAGTGTTGTAATCCCAGTACACATTTAATGAGACTATATGCAGGGTCATGGTTTGGTGCCATTGTGTTACAGTTAATAAGTGCGAGCTGCAGATAGTATTTAAGGGGTGTTCCAATGGTCTGTGACAAATTTGACGTGGAAGCTGATAGCCTTTGTTGAGCTGCTTGATATCAAGAGGTTAAGGTAAATGTTGGCGACAATATAACAACACTTCTGCGGATATTGATGTTGGTAACCAGCTGCGGTACTACACAAATGCACAATTTTAATGTGATGGATAAGTTACAAGACCAACAATTAGCAACCTGGACCATTGATCCAGAAATGAGTGTCAATTCCGCCAAGGCGTTGGTCAACTTAAATTCAAGTAATTAAAAAGAGCTAGAATTTTGCGTTAGTCCCATTAACAATAAACTAGAAGATAATCGTTAAAAACCCATGTGGTTTGCTAATGTGCTTTGGGGAAGGAAATTTAATTTCCTTATCTGGTCTTGTCTCTGTGACCCCAGATCTGCCCATGTGGCTTTAGTCCAGAGGCAATTGGAAATGGATAATGAACAGGTTCAGCACCTGTGAATAAGTTCTTATGAAGCACTTCACATATTGGAGCAAGCGTTCAGATTCATGTGTTAATCAAATTATATTTCAGGATATCAAATTCTGTTTAATGTTATGTACCTAAAATGCACAAAATTGTTTTTCATTGATTTGCCCGGGCAAATCATTCTTTCTGCTACTTGAAAATTTTTTTTAAAGTTGCATTTTGCCTTATATTAAATAGCAATAGCTGGAATCTCAGCATGATTTGCATTAAAAAAAAATTCTAATTCTCCATTTCCTCAATTATTGTGGGGATTGTTGGGTGAACTCAGAAATGTGTAATGATGTTTGGGGTGACGGTGCAGATTTGGGGTGACTGCAGTGCAGGAGAAAGACATTAGCCCCATTGCATCAATGTTAAGCATTAAATCCATCATTCCCATTTCCATCCTCTTCCCCTGTAGCCCTCTACATCCCTCAAATTTCTTTTGAAAACCCTGGTTAACTGTGCTTCCACTCCAACCTATAGGAATCGAGTTACAAAGCTGCATAAATTAATAGTTTATCCTGGCATTCCCTCTGTATCTTTTGCCCATCAGGTTAAATCTGTCCTTGAAATGGGACGCTTGAAATGACTGTGTCCATGAAGGATCACTTAAAATGGGCAAGGCGAAAGGTTCCATTTCCAAAAGGGGAACACAACCTGATTATACCCTGAACTGCATAGCCTTTACCATGCAGTTTTCCTCACAGGCCTCTAAATTTCAGGACCCCCACCGATTTTCTCCCTTGTCTTCTCCCAGCACCTATCAAATTTCCTTTGTGAAGTATTTATAAACTTAATAATCAATTGTTGCAGTGTATTTCACCTTTTGTATTAAGATTTGTTATGCTAATTTTATTATTTTTTTCCACTTTGGTTGCAGCTTCATGTTTCCAGTATCTGGGGGATTAATTCCTCCCCAAGGTATGTATGGCAATGCATATCTTGATGCTTTTCTTTTGATTCATGTAACATTTTCTGACCCATTATGTGTCATGTATTACCATCATTTTTCAACCATTTGTTGCAATGCCCTTGTTTTGTGTGTGTTTCTATTAAAGCACTCATGAGCTCTGAATAATTTATTCTTCAGCAGTTGGATTTGGTCTATAAAATATTTTAAAATTGGGAAATGCATATCAATGTTCTTAAAAGTGTGTAGAGTACCAGAGATACTTTTGTACAGTAAGTGAAAAGCTGCAGTGATTAGTAACTATTTGCGAAGTTTCTGGTAACGTGTGAAAGAATTCAGTCACGATCCCTTCCTTTCCACTTGCCCTCACCCCTTAACACTCATCACTAAAATGAACTAAGCAATTAACCTTTCCTCCATCACTGTTATTTTGAACCTTACCTTCCTTTCAGGAAATCAAAATCTCAGTGATGCTATAGTTTGGTAGGGTGAAGCTTTCGTCTTTTTCCCAGCAGTTTTCACATTCCTACCCATGGACACATTTTCCATGGATAGGTGAAGTTTCCCCTAAGTCTGTTTTTATTCTCTGCTATTCATAGTTTAACACGGTCTAATAATTAACTTTGAATCTTAGCAAACAACTTCCTGGAAAATGTATTCAACCCAGAATGTATTGTAAAAAATCCCTCTGCATTGAATGTAAAAGATATAACTACAGAGAAAATAAAATGCTAATATATTTTGTGTAGGCTGAAATGGCAGCATTAATACTTCTGCCTACACAGTTGCTTGTGGTTTCTACATTAAAGAAACAGCAGATGACATCTTGAATTTCTTTATAAATTATACAGCAAAACATTGTTACGTAAGTGGAATTGGAGCAGATTTATTTTCTGGTTAAATAGTTAATAGGATTGCCGTAGATCTCTCACTAGAGAGATATGCTTGTCAAAACACCTCTACAGAAGGAGGCCATTTGCTGTGTCATGTCCATATTCTCTCTTCCTGTACTTTCTTTGCATCTTAATAAGTTTACACACATTTACTTGAATTTCTCTTAATCACAATTATCTTATTTCTGTCATTGCTTCTTGTTGGGTATTTCATGCTCTGATTTGAAAATAAATATTTTTAACATATTCACTTAGTCATTTGCAGTTTACATTTGTTTTATTGTGTCTTTTTTTAAAGCACTCCTTACTTGTCTCTGCTCTTCTGTAAAGAATTTTTAAAATAAAAACAAAAAATGCGAGAAACACTTAACCATTCAGGTGACATTTGTGGTAAGTGTCAGTTTGAAGTTGTCGGAACTTGGTTTGTGTTCTAGTGAAGAAACTCATCCAAGGTGATTTTTCTTATTAAACCTGGTTATTAAGTTTATATAGTAATGTACATATTGTAGAAAGTGTTCATAACCAGGAAACATTCCACTTAAAGAGCTATTGAAGCACAAGTTAGGTTGAACAAGAAGTTTGCAGATGGAGGAGAGTTCCTTCACACCAAGTGCTGAAGGAACTCGAAAAGCGTATCTTATTCTGCATTTCTAGCCTTTTTGAAGATTTTGTTGGTATAAGAGGAGAAAATATGTTTTAAAAATATACCATGTACTTTGGAAAAATTTCAATCAGAATCAATTTATCCACCATTATTCTCTAATTGTCTGAAATCATGTACATAGGAACTAAGAGGGGATCAGGCCACACAGCCCTACTCTGCAACTCAATAACTTTGAGGTGAGGTTTTCTCTCAGTGAATGTTTTCGGCACTAATCTTCTCTCTTAATATTATTTCTCCTGCATTGAAGTCCAGATTGTCTGACTGGTTCCACTTTACTCCCCTAAATTTATACTAAAATCCACTTACCTTTGATCTCTTAGTTTAACTCTACTTTTTTCCTATTGATATTTATATTGTGGTCTCCTCTCAGCACCTGTGTTCAGTCTGCAAGGGCGATGCTGGGCTTCCTCTTTTTAATTTTTCATCCCACTCTGAGCTGCCTGTCTATGACCTCCTGCACTGTTACAGCAAAGCTCAAAGCAAGGTTGAGAAATAAGTCTGAGGAACAACTAATCTTCCTTCTGTCCCTCTGAACTCAATATGGAGTTCTGCAAATTTAAGCCACACTCTCTGTCTGAATCAGAACTGGCCATTTATGCCAGTCATTCATCTGTGATATTGGCTCAGATTTTCTCTCTCTTTTTTAATAGCCTGGCCTGTGGCACGTGCAGCAGCTTTACAAGAACAAATAAACATAATGTGCTTCTCAAAGCTGCATTCATTCATATGGTCCTCCCTATCAGAGGAATTTCCTTTGATCTACACATTTCTCCCTGCCTGCCCTGCAACAGAAAATTAATTTGTTTTCTTTCTTCTAATTCTGACAAAGGGTCTCAGACCTGAAATGTTAACAGTTTTTTTCTATTTTCACAAAATGCTTTCTGATGTGTTGAGTAGTTCTAATATTTTCTGTTTTTATTTTCCGATTTCCAGCCTTGCAGATTATAAATTTTTAAAAAACACTCTAAATATTTGTGTATAATGCGACCCCCTCCCCCCCCCCTGCCGATTTTTGAGGGGAAAAAGGGAGAAAAACTTTACCCCGAGTATAAATTTGAACATATTGATAAAGTTCGCTAACCCAAAGCACCCAAAGTTGTGAGGCATCCTTTGAAGTTGTGGGAAATAGTCAAAAATTTTCATTGGGCCATGTGTCTTTTTTTTAAACCAGGATTTTTCCCTTTCCCCCAAGAGGCTTTTTGAATATAATTTTTCATCTTGTGACACTCACCCAATTTAGTCATTTTCATGCCTACAAATGTTAGCTGGAATTCAAGAAAAAAAATTTGTGGAAAATAAATAGGTTTAAAAATAAACAGGTTTTAAATTAGTTTGCCTTGCCTTTAGTTTGCCAATCCAAGCAACATGCAATGCTAAACAACTGGAAAATTAATATATCCAGCATCTGCCAATCCCCATAGGTGCAAGACACCAGGAGTTTTGCAGTACAGGTACTCCCCAACTTGCAACCTATGAGACTTAGAGCCATCTGTACATATGATCGAAAAAAATAAAGAACAAAATATATAAAGATAAAAAATTTTGGGATGTAAGTAGGGGCCTATCTATGGGAAATAGCACTTACGGCAGAGGAGCCCAACTTTTCATGAGAGCTGGCCTTAGTGGCTATCCATAAAACGGATCCAGTGAATTTCTGAATATACGTCCATTTCGAGAGACGACCAGTTGGTCAGAACACAAGTTGAGGGTTACCTGTATATAGTGAGATGACAAATGTTAGCTAAAGGTCAGCAAAGAGACATCGTTCTCATGTCTGGTTATATCTGCAGTACCAAGATGGCTGTATTTAGAAATCCTTGGATAATTTTACTTGGGCACATTGGTATTAAGTTCCAATAACCCTATCTCGGCTTAAATGCTCCTATCATTGTTTTATCTGCACTTGAGGCGCTCATGATAATTGTCACCACCTATCATAGAATTCTGTCCATACATTTCCGCTGCTCATGTTTTTTCTTGATCATTTAATCAAATTGGTTTATTTGATTATTGTTTTAAAGAAAGTTTTTAACATACTCGCCATGCATAATTCTTTATAATGAATTTTCTTGTATATATTTTGGTGTTTATATATTTATGTAGCTTATGTAAAATTATTTGTCAGGTATAAGTAGGAGTTATAACAGGTTATAATCTATTTGTTAACAGTCATCATTTGTTACAATTGCAATTTGCTAATTGTTTCTCTTCTATTTTTAGCTGGGAAGCTAGTGATTGGTTTGGAGTGGGGTAGTTGATTGGTGGATGAAAGAAACTGAATAAAATGAACTTCTCACATAGAATATAAAACCTGGCTGATGTGTGGCTCTTTATTATGCCGGAGCTCTGCGCCCCTGTGGTATTGGGGTTAGATATTCAATCTCAGATGAACAGTGTAGTGTTAAATTTCGGTGGGTCACTACCTACACTTACCATCCCCCATGTTGGTTACTGCGGTCTGTCCACATTAAAGATCAAAGCTCCCTCCCTTTTCAGTGATTTATCCCCCGAGTGTCGGCCGATTGCCACTAAGAGCCGTTCTTACAGTAAAGAGGATCGTGAGTTTATCAAAGCCGAGACCCAGAGATTGCTTAAAGAGGGAGTAATTGAACCCAGTAAGAGTCCGTGGCGAGCCCAGGTGGTAGTTGTGAAAAATCACACTAAGAAACTATTGACTACAGCCAGACAATCAACCGTTACACTAACCTGGATGCCTACCCCCACCACGCATCAATGAAATGATTAATCAGATAGCGCAATACAAAGTGTACTCTACTATCGACCTCAAAACAACTTACCACCAAATCCCCATTAAAAAAAAAAGGAACAACCCTATATAGCCTTTGAGGCTGATGGGGGGGGGGGTTATACCAGTTTAAAAGGGTACCTTTTGGAGTCACTAATGGTATCTCAGTGTTTCAGAGGGAAATGGATAAGATTGTTAGGATGTATGAGTTACAGGGTACATTTCCCTTTCTGGATAATGTCACTATCTGTGGGAAAACACAGGCTGATCACGACAACAACTTAAAGAAATTTTTAGCAACAGCTAAAGAATTCAACCTTACATTTAATGAGGGCAAATGTGTGTTCAACGTGACAGAGCTGCCCATTCTGGGCTACATTGTCCGCAAGGGTGAAATTCGCTCCGACCCGGAAAAAATGGCCCCCCCTTAAGAAGTTACCACCCCCAAACTCAGCAAAAGCCCTTAAAAGGTGTATGGGATTCTTTTCCTACTACTGCAAATGGGTTAGGGACTACGCCACGAAGGCACTCCCTCTGTTTGGCACTAAATATTTTCCTCTCTCTTCAATGGCTTTGAAGACTTGAGAGAGAATTAAAGCTGATATTGCCAAAGCTGCACTCTCGTCCATTGACGAGGATGTCCCATTCCAAGTGGAAACTGATGCCTCAGATTGTGCTTTGGCAGGAACCCTTAATCAAAAGGGCAGACCTGTGGCATTCTTCTCCCGCACATTATGCGGACCTGAACTTAAACATCCTGCCATTGAAAAAGAAGCCCAGGCTATTATTGAAGCTGTTCACTACTGGAGACACTTTCTAGCCAGCAGAAAATTGTCACTGATCAGAAATCTGTAGCCTACATGTTCAGTTCTAAGCACAAAAGTAAAATCAAGAATGATAAGATGGCACGCTGGTGAATAGAACTCTCAACTTATAATTACGAGATCCAGTACAGACCGGGCAGGTTAAATGATCCCTCTGACGGATTGTCACAATCTGCTGCTGGTGCTCGGCTGGAGGGGTTAAAAGAGATCCATAGCAGACTGCGCCACCCAGGAGTCACGAGATTTTTCCACTACATAAGGGCTAACAACCTTCCTTGCTCTCTGGAAGAAGTCAGGAAACTGACTAAAAGCTGTCCTGTTTGCGCAGAATGCACACCGCAATACTTCAAAGCTCCAGAGGCCACTCTCTTCAAGGCAACCTGACCTTTTGAGAGGATTAGCTTAGATTTTAAAGGGCCATTACCTTCCAACAACAAAAATGTATATTTCCTTACTGTAATTGATGAATATTCTAGGTTTCCCTTTGTGATACCCTGCCCTGACATCTCGTCAGCGTCTGTCATTAAGTCACTTGACAGAATTTTCAGCATTTTTGGTTTTCCCAATTACATTCATACCAATAGAGGCTGACCGTTCATGAGCACTGAACTGCGGCGAGCTCTGCTGTGAAAAGGAATTGCCACCAGCTGTTACACAAGCTACAACCCGCAGGGCAATGGGCAGGTTGAAAGGGCTAATGCTACAGTCTGGAAGACTGTTAATCTTGCTTTAAAAACGCATGGCTACCCTGTTACCCGGTGGCAGGAGCTGCTGCCTGAGGCACTACATTCTATTCAGCCTTTATTGTGTACTGCAACAAATCAAACACCTCTTGAACGTAAGTTTGCCTTTCCTAGGAAATCAGGAACTGTGATGGACTGGCCAGCCTGTTTATCTGAGCCTGGAACCATGCTGCTGCAGAGCCACGCTCGGGCGCGTAAAACAGACCCCCTAGTCCAACCAGTTCAGCTACTGCATACTAACCCCAACTACGCTCATGTTAAATTCCCAGACGGGAGCACTGACACTGTACCCCTAAGAGATCTGGCCTCGCCTGGTTCGTCCCTTCCTCGTACCCCTACTCAGAGTGAGCCTGAGAGGTTGGACTCCCCCCCCCCCCCCCCCCAGCCTGTGACCCCTAGTAAGCTTTCAGATGGCCATGCTGAGGCTCCACTGCCTCATGCTGGCAATTCTAGAGCGGGTCCAGAAGCCAGTCCTTCCCACACTACAGACCCAGGACCTGTACCAGTTCCCAAGATTGCAAAGGAGCCACCTGTTTTGAGACGAAGCACCAGAATTCGTAAACAACCTGATAGGCTGACATATTCATAAAACATCTAATTACATTTCAATTGCTTGCTAGATACTGGCGTATTTTGGCTGTTAGAGTATCTCAAGGCCAAACATGGTATCCATGTATCGCTTGCTTCAGTCTTTCCTAGAAGCTGTCCTTTTGATTTTAACCCTTCTTCTGCCGTGGGGGGGGGGTTGGGGGAGACTGTGTTGAATGTCTGCCAAGCTGCCTGTCTCCTCTCTGGCGAGCCTTGCTGTACTAACATTGGCTGTGCATTAACTCTACTGTTCAGGACACTCCCCTTGGATATAACTGTATATTCATCTATTGTCTTTCATTATTGTGCCATGAGTTTTTGCTAATAAAAGCCATGATTATTGTTTGACCACATCGTCTTTGTCTACTTCATCAGCTGGCACTTTAGGGGAAAATCAGACATGTTGGTTGAAATTTTCAAAGTCCTTTGTAATTCGTTCCATCTGCTTACTGTTGATTCTCAGTACGTTTTGCTTCTGCCTATAACCTCAATCAGTTGAGCAATTTTTTATTGAGGATACTGATCTGAGAAGCTTAAATTATGATTAAAGCAATATCTTTTTCCTTTAGTCCAAGGATAAGTTGGGGTTTAAAAAATCTTCAGCATTCTGTGAAGGCCATTTTTATGGGACCAAAAGACAGCAGGATACATGAGGACACAACAATTTTATGAGCTCCAACATGTATAAACACACGATGCATAGAGCATTAATTTTTTTGCAAGCTGAAGCATATTTATGAACATGTCATTTTCTGTGTTGATTACCCTCGAAGGCAGACACTGCCCCATCTGCAATTCCTTAATCAATTGTCCAAAATCTTGGAACTCAACAATAAGGATCTAAAAGGGAGCTCACCACCACTTGCTCAAGGGGAGTTAAGGTTGAGCAATAAAAGCTGGCCCTAAGCACAGTATCCAACTCCTATTAAATATGAATAAATAATCAGAAAATCTTATGAGCATAGAGACCTAGTTGTGTCATAGTGACCTTACGATATATGGTATACCATCATAGATTTCAGCATCGAGATCTAAGATAGGCCGTACATGTAGTGCTTAATGTTATCTTCCATTATTGCACAATGCTTGTTTAACAGAAAGAAGAATTGCAATAAATAGGTCACTTTCAGGTTGACAATTAGTCTTGGGAATCGATGTAGGAGCTTCGACAATTTGCAATCTATGTTAATTTCAGATAAGTGCATCCAGCATGATGTAGTCAAATTTCCACATTCCATGAAGATTAATGAATAAGCAAGTTCTGAGGAGAACACAAAGAGAATGCAAATAAATAGATGTAGATGAAGTGAGTGGCTAAGAAGTTGGCATGTGTTGTACAATTTGAGAAAATGTGAGGTTATCCTCTTCAGAAGGAAGATTAAAAGAGAATTATTATTTGAAATGACAAGTTTCCAATATAATTGGGTTTGGGTTTTTTTTGCAAAATGCAGTAGGTGATAGATAATTTTTTTTAAATTAAATTTTAATTTAGACATACAACATGGAAACAGGCCATTTCAGCCCACAAATCCATGCTGCCCAATTTTTACACCTAATTGATCTATGCCCCCAGTACATTTTGAACAGTGGAAGGAAACTGGAGCCCCCAGGAAAAACTCCCGCAGACACAGGAAGAACATGCAAACTCCTTCCAGACAGCGCAGGATTTGAACCCAGGTCTGGTCCCAATTGCAAAGTCATTACACTAACTGTTACACCAACTGTGCTGTCATAAGGAAACTCATGAAACGTAGCCCTTTATTGTAAAGGATATGGAATATAAAATAAAGGAAGTTTTGAAGCAACTTTATGTTAAAGAAGGAGCTATTTGCACTGGATGCAGTGCAGAGAAGGTTCGCTGGGTTGATTGCTGGAATTAAAGGGTTGAAGTATGGGGGAGGGGGGGAGGGAGAATAGGCCTATGCTTATTGAAGAATAAAATGATGGGTGATTTTATTTAAGCACACAAGATTTCAAGGGTCAATGCTGAGAGGATGATTCCTAAAATAAGAATGTTTAAAACCGGGCCATTGCATCAGAAATAAAGTTTGCCCATTTGAAGCAGGAATTTCTTTTCTCGTTCATAAATCTCTGGAATTCTCTCCTCCAGTGAGCTATGTAGGCAAAATTATTGAATACATTAAAGGCAGATCCTGATAGATGCCTACATTCACAAGCAAGTTGGTTAGTGTAGGGCGAGCAGGAAGGTGGTGTTGAGGCCTAGACTGGATCAACCATGATGCTGTGGCACTGTCAAGCCCAAGGCTTCAATTGACCTACTCCTGCTCCTGTTTATTATTTTCTGTATGCTTATTTCAAATAGAATTTGTTAAATTACTGTGGTATTCTTCAGTTTTAGGAAAGAGTACAAAGTTTAAACAAAAATTTTAAATTTTGAAACTTTTCTACATAGGCATGACACCAATGCAGCATCAACAGCAGGGATTTCCCATGGTACCTGTGATGCAACCCAACATGCAAGGCATGATGGGAATGAACTTTGGTTCACAGATGCCTCCTGGATCAATGTCTATGCAGGTAATTCAGTTGTAAAAGCTTCATCTGTATTGTTCTTCTTCAATATGACATTTAGAAAAGAACATTTTGACTCCGTTAATAGCTTCTGAATGGTTGGGCATTGTACCATTTCCTTCACAGACTGAATTTTCAGTCTTCTCTGCAAGATGTGGAAGTTGCTAACAACCATTAGAAATATGAGCAGGAATATACTGTGCCCAGATCATGCTTCCACTTTTCCTTACAAGGAAGGTAAATTATGATCGTCTAAGTTCAAACAGTGTGCAACACCAAAGGGGTAGTAAGCAGAGCCCACCTCACTGACAAAAGGCAAAGGAGGAAAAATCCAACCCCAACCCACCAATTTTCCCCTGCAACCGTGTCTGCCTGTCCCGCGTCGGACTTGTCAGCCACAAACGAGCCTGCAGCTGACGTGGACATTTACCCCCTCCATAAATCTTCGTCCGCGAAGCCAAGCCAAAGAGTAAGAAGTAACTTAAACAGCAAGCTGCATGCAAGGTTTTGAGAAGTTGTGTGGTCGAATGATTTTTGCCCCAACCTATTTCTCCCCTTCACAAATCAAATTACCTGACCATTAAGGTTTATTGACGTCAAAATTCCACCCCGTACTGTGTGAGATACTGTTTAAACCAAGCCCACAGACAGAATATTTATTGATACATATTACTCAATATGCACTTTTTTTTTAAATTTTTTATTTTTCACACCATAAATCACATTAGCCATGATACACACTTTTTCTTTTTCACACATATACAGTGACTTTTTCTCCCCCCCCCCCCCCCCACACCCCCCCCATCCATTTTAGGTATACAACTCAATATGCACTTGATGTGCACCATGCAAATTTGATATTTATTTAAAGGGAACACTTGGCTATTAATTGCCTTCCCATATGTGTACAATATTTGCTTAATTATTAACAAATCACTCAAGGGTGTATTGGGCTACCATGGTGATGTTTCCATCAGACCATTTTTATTATACAGCCTGACAAAACAGGGCTTAGTGGGTCCAAAGAAGATTAGCAGGTTCCAGACATGGAGCTAAGCAGGAAGGCAAGCACTTTGGATTGAATTACTGCCCTTTGCATTTCTATTATGTTCATTTGGAGGTACTGTTTGAATTACTTACAATCTTTGCATCATTTAGGGTGGAATGGCAATGGGTTCAATGCCACCGACTGGAATGCCGTACATGCCTCAGCACCATTACGTGGCAATGCGTCCTTCTCCTCCGCAGTACACGCCCGACATGCGAAAACAGCTTGCTGGAGAGCAACAGTAAGAATGTTTTCTGTTTGGAACGATTTGTCGTAATTACATTTCCTGAAAAATGAATGGGCACAAAGTTCTTGTTTTAGATATATTAAATAGTGGAAACCATTTTTACGGGTGGCGAATATCGAACAAATGATTGTCAGGTCACAAGCCAGCAAATGTCTTTTTGGAGTCTTCCTGACATCATCTAAACCCAGCAAACATAAACTATAAAAGTCTTAATTTCTTTCAATGCATAAATAGTTTCTTAAATTTGATTATTTGTACTTCCACCCACGCTATCATCCCTTTGTCTTCTTTCCCTTTCCTGGTGCATTTCTGTATATTACTTGTACTGACAATATTTTTCCTGAAAATTTTTATTTCCTATTAACTCAGAAACCAGTCTGTACTCAAAATAAAGCCCATTCAGTGTAGTGAAATTCTTGAACATTTCCTGAGAAATTTATATTAAAACGTTTGACTTTGTGGTCAAATATTCAACTGCAAAGCAGGCCAATTAATGTAATTTGTGGTTTACTTTTGATAGCTGTATATTCAGTGAAGAATGATAAATAGGTTAATTGGAACAAAAATGGCGAAGCAGCTATTCACAGATATTTAAACAAGAAGCAGCTACTTGCTGATATTTAAAGTTGCTATTTGCTGTAATTGCTTGTGCTTCTCTAGAAAACTGTTTGAACAGCAACAAAAGATAATGGAAGAGGAACGGAAACGGCGACAGTTTGAAGAGCAAAAGCAGAAGCTTCGTCTTCTGAGCAGTGTAAAGCCAAAGGTATTTCATAAATGTGGTTTTGTTCTGTCTGGGTCATTTTACTTCTAGCTTAATAAAGTTTTTGGACGTTTCAGTTCAGACACTTCCTGTGGTGGGACTCAAAACTGTTTGCTGTTGTCAGAGCTCCTTGTTCAACTTATTGGAGCGACTGTTATCTGCACTTAATGAGCTGAATTATTGCTGCTTGGTCTTGCATGCACAACATTAAGAAACATAAAAGTTTGAGATTTACCTACAGGTTTGACAAATTCCCATGCAATAGGGGAAATCGCTTTATTAAAAAGGAAATTTGGAAGGGCAGTGGAGGAAGTCATTTATTTTTCTTTAATGTTTTTTACAAATTTGAGTGTTTTCCCTTTTAGTTAAGTTAAAGAAAACCTGCAGACGCTGTGATTGTAGTTTACACGAAAATGCTGGGGAAACTCAGCAAGTCATGCAGTGTTATGTAGCAAAGATAAAGGTATATAACCAACATTTCAGGCCTAAAGCCCTTCATCAACGGTCAGTTAACTTGAGCGTTCAAGATTCTTTTATGGTCATGTAATAAAACAGAAAATGCAGTATTACATGAAATTTCCTTTAGTCTACTGAAAGGCAGACAAAGATTCACCATCATCAGAAATTGCCCAGTCCCCCTGACAGTCAGAGAAAGAGAAACAAAAGAGAGTCTCCCAGAATCACTTGAGTGTCCATGGATTTGCCTCCAGTGCTCCTGCAGCATTCGCAGTCCAAACCATCAACAATCTGATGTAGATCCAAACCTGTGACACGATCAGGATGGTACTCCTTCAGCCAGTCTCCAGCAGTCCACAGCCTGGTGTGAGTCCCTTGACTGCAGTCATCAACAGCCCATAGCCTGTGTGGTTTCCTCACCTCCAGTCACGAACAGCCTGATGCCTCTGTGTTCTTCAGCTGCATGGCCCCTCGCTGCTCCCTTAGGGTGGTCTCCTCTGGTTCTCCTCAAATTGGGGGGGTGCGGGGGAGCAGTGTCCCCATTTTCTGGTGCCCTGCGCCAGTCCTCTGCTTTCCTCAAGTCTGCAACCCCTTGAGGTTGCTGCCAAACATAATCACCAGCATCTTGGGCCCCAACCTTGTGGTTGCAGGATTTTAAAATAAAACACTGTCAGCTCCTTTAACCGGCCATTTAAGGCCTGCAGGGAGCCATCAGCAGTTAGGCAGGGCAGTAGAACCCAGTGGAGGAGCGCTGTGTCTCCTTTCCCCGCTCTCAGTGGCACCACTGAGCTCTGGTGTCACTGCCATTTTTTTTTGTAATGTAGCAAAGATAAAGATATACATAATCAACATTTCGGCCCTGAGCCCTTCGTCGAAGGTTAGTTAACAAGTTTTATAAACATTTTTATGGCTTTTTATTTAAATATTTACTTTAACTATAATATGGTTAATAATAATTTTTAAATGTTTCTGAATGTCTTTAACAAAGACCCAGTCTGATTTGGCTTTCTGTCAAAGGTTGTGGGAGATATTTTGGGAGCTAGATTTCTCCACTTTGCCACTTGTGTCCAGTTGCTTCAACTGGATGATCCTCCAGAATGTGGAAGACAAAGAGACGTGCCTTCCAGATCTACTTCAGATTAATTCTAACATATTATTCTGAAATTCTGTGGAATGAGTGTTCAACATGATTTAGTTCAGTGTTCCAAATGGGTCTCTAATGGGACAGCCATTCTTTCATTCAAGGCTTGTTAGCATGGTTACGTTTTGGAGAAAATAAACTGAGGAATTGAACCAGTTGAGATCTTCAAAATCAGGAGTGTTTGTTTTACACCATGGGACTCAAGAAAGTGCTTGCTTTTGTACGTGATTACACTTGATTTAACTGATGATAATTAGCAGAATTTTTTTTAATTAGCAAGGTTCCCAATAATGAAGATTTGTTGAAAGAGTTTAGTTGCATTTAGGATGCCCTCAGGACTGAGCTCAATTCAAAATGTTATCCCCTCCTCATCAAATCATTAATTAATGTGGGGGGGTGGGAAGGGGGGTTAAAGGTTCCAATAAGCCACGCAGAACTTCAAAAGGAAAAGTACAAGAGACTGGGTGGGGGGGGGAGATGCTGCAAAGTTCAGTGAGCACAGCAGTTCATTGCACAGACAATTCCCAACTAACTTTTTGCACCAAGCTTGGCATTATTAGAAAATGAACTTAGCACGATGCTAAGGAGTTTGTTGAGCAGATAATGCTTGTTAAAAATATATGTGCCTAAATAGACAGGCCCTTTGTTTATTGGCTGGTTTAAAGGGTATTCTTCCTAGAAATACAGACAGCTTAAAGGGATACAGTAAAACCCCTGGTATCTGGCATTTATGGGGATTGGTAGATGCTGGATAAGTGCATTTTCTAGTTTTAATACACCTACATTAAGAATAAACAGTTTGAAAGACAAAAGACAAAAATACTGTACTTACACCGAACAAACTTCACTTGCATGGATATATAAGCCTTAAAGCATTTTACTTGATTTTCAGTTACATTCTTTGAAAACATTTAACCATCGCTGCATCTGCAGGTTTCTCCCCCTCCATGGAGCCGCCCAAAATATGAACAATAACATTATAGATAAATTAAACACCCCTCCCCCAAGTTAACAGATAAAACCTATGACTGGGGTGACTCTTACCAAGCAGGGATAGGGAGACACTTTAAGAGAGTCACCCCAACGGCGAGCAGCATTAACCAGCTCTTCATCCTGGGTGCTGTTTCATACAGCTTTATTCAAACAGTTGCTATGAGCAAAGCATGGCCAAGGCATCACTGGCTGAATATTTGCTCCCATCTTCACCAAAGGTTTATGTGTTACTTCAGAGAACATTTACTTTTACAATTTTAAACTTGCGTATTTTACCTATTATTTTATTTTTATTTATTTAAATTTTTAACATTTATTTTCCTCAATTTATTTTTTTGCTGTTGAATGAAGCTGCCAATTGCTTGAATTCCAGGTACCAGGTGTTTTACTGTATCTTCGTTATTACTGGAAGGCACCTTGGATGGTAATTTCATGCTTGCTGTACTTGAATGTGCAAATTGTGTCCACTTTGCTTTTCAAAGACAGTAGATGCTGATGGCCTCTGAATAGCAGATCTCCCAACCTCTCCCTTCAACTTCTCTAATTAAAGAACGTTGTTGAAAGTTTTTACCCATTCTGTAAAAACAGTGGAATTGTGTGTTTAAAAACCCATAGATTAAGGTAGAGTGCAAACTGTCATGGTTGAATGATGTATTCATGCATGAATGGATTCATAGACTGTTTTCTTTAGATAACGAGCTTTATAAATTGTGGAGGAAATATTGGAGTTATACAATTCCACATTGGGTGAGACCATGTTGAGAATTTGTAAGCTTTATGGAGGGGTGATTTTTATCATTAACGTGTTTTTGTTTTACTAAATGCTGCCATATTATACTGATTCAGCCTATCAATTCAGCTACTGGGAGTTGCATGAGAGCAACTCTTACTCTATTCTTATTTGCGTTGGATCCCTGTTTATTGCCTGCCCACAGGGGCACAGATTAAAGTAGGTACCTTTATAACTACAAACTGCAGAAAAATACTACTGGTATCAGTTCTCTACCCCTTATACCTTTGTTCGTTCTCTACAGTTTCTATAGCAGGTGTAGATATTGCTCCTTCTTCCATCCTCGCCTGTGGAATCTTTGTCATCTGTTCATTTTCACTGGATTTGTAAACGAGTGAAGCACAATTTTATATTACTGCTTTTTTTTAAAATACAGTCACATAGTTCTTGTTATTTTGTAAATGCTTTTTCCAAGTTTAAGCCACTTAATAATTCACTTGTCTCATCCTGGTTTCAGATGGGGGAAAAGAACCGAGATGATGCGTTGGAAGCAATTAAAGGAAACCTTGCTGGGTTCTCAAGGGATGCAAAGATGCACCCTGGCCCTACTTCACATTCCAGTAAACCAGGTCAGTACAATTTTAAATGAATGTTGCTTGCAAATAGCTGAAGTAATTTGATCCTTAAAAATTGACAAGAAGACGCTGTTGTCAATTATTTATTATTGTGATAAAGTGAAAACCAATAGGATTTGAAACACTATCCGTCAACTATCCTGGTATGTTCACCCAGTGCTGTGTGAAAGCCACTTTCTCCCATATGAGTACCAATGTATTTCATTTTGTTTAGCTCTCCACCCCTTTACTAAATCTGCTTTGGATTGAGTAGGCATCCACTGGATGCAGAACATTGAGTTCTCAACAGGGAATAGGCAAATGCCAAATCTGAGGTGAAGAGAGAGAGAGAGAGAGAGGGGTATAATTGACGTCTGTTTTGAAAAGGAAGAAGAAAAAAAAACATTGCAAATTTGCTAAACATTAGAGTTCTTTAGGCAGTGAGAAATATTTGATTAGAAATATCAGCCTTTGAAGAGCAAATTAAAATGTTATGTGTGGTACAGTATTGACAAACCAAACTTCTTTGTGGTATTGGCAAACCTAACTTCAATTTGATTTGAATTGGGAAAACTCTACCATAGTTTAGGCAATAAGTTTGAGACTTAAAATATTTTTATAGTGCGTCATACATCTTTGCACTGTTACCCAAATCCAATGATCTTTTTAATGGTATTTTGTAAGCTATTATTAGGATCAACCCTGAATTGACTCTGTTGAGAGAGTTCTGCCTCTTATCAAAGAGAAGCTGTATTGATGGCTCAATTGATGGATGTAGAAGTAAAAGGGATCAGAAGGGACCAAGGGTTGATCTCTGGTTAAGTGTAAGATGATTTCATCAGCTTTGAAGGGACCAGACAAGCTCCTTACTACATGATAGAAGAAAAGAGAAACAAAGGTGTGATTTTGCTCTTCAGTACCCCTGGGAGATGAGGATAGCTCTGAATCAGTGAGTGAGGTGACTTCTGGCCACTGCTTGCTTAGGTTCGGACACTTGAATAATCTTTTCTTTGGCTTGGCTTCGCGGACGAAGATTTATGGAGGGGGTAAAAAGTCCACGTCAGCTGCAGGCTCGTTTGTGGCTGACAAGTCCGATAAGGGACAGGCAGACACGATTGCAGTGGTTGCAAGGGAAAATTTGTTGGTTGGGGTTGGGTGTTGGGTTTTTCCTCCTTTGCCTTTTATCAGTGATAAAACACATGAATGAATACCCCAGTGTGAACCACTTTCATGAAGGGAGGAAAAGGAGAAAACTTGCAGTGGAGAGGGACATTTATTCTGAAACGGTTGCGATTAGGCATTAAGTTGTAGAATTGTGGTTGCACATTAGTTGGTTCAATGCAGTGCATAAGAATACCAATGTGCTGTACCACCAGCCACTGTGGCAACATTTCCATTCAGTTTCATGATACTGAGGAAAGGTTAGTCTGTAATGCAGATTTGAAATACTATATATCCAGTACAATTCTTGTTATCCAGAATTCACTCAACTGGCAGCTTCAAGGAATGATCAAAAAAATCATGGAAAATAAATAGGTAAAAATACAAAAGTTTAAAGTTGGCTCCCATGAGCAGTTAGTTCACTAATCCATTCAACACACAATCACAGGAAAGCAGAAAATTAACTTATCTGGCATCTACCAATCCCCATAGATGCTGGATACTGGGGGTTTGGACATATAAACTTGACTTGAGTTAAGGCAACAGACTTGTTTGTTTTAACCTTCTATACACAAGGTGCTTATTATCTTTGATGCCAATGTTATATACATTTAAAAAAGGTGTTATTAATTGTTTGAGATGTTCAGTTAAAACAGTGTTGCTATTTTGGATTAATACGTACATTTAGATTTTTTTTGTGCTGTAACATGGTTTGTAACAAATGTGGAAAGCTAACATGCTTCTTTATGCTGTGGCTGCACCTAATCTACTTATCAGAAGACTGCATCTAACAACATCCCTCTGAGTTCCTTAGAATGACACAGGGGATATTATTTTTGCATTTTTTCCCTTGTGTTAAGAATACTAACCAGTTTAGAAAGACTCCTCGGTTTCTCTGCAATCTCAGCTGTTCCACTTGACATCTGGCGGGGAGGAAAGTTGATACCAATTACAACCTACTTTCTTCTTTTGAGATTATTCCTGACCTGGTATAGATATGGTTGGATGTTTTATATTTCCATAAAATTAAATTTTACTTTGAAATAAGATGCTTTCTTATATTTAACATGTTTTGGTGAAAATCAATAGGAGACAACTAGAAAAAATGTCTCATTTCATTTGTATTATTTTTCTTGTATGACTTTTAAAAAAAATTCATACACAGGATTTAGGTGTTGCTTGGTAAGGTCATTGTCCAGAGGACAGCATAGAGTAAAACTTTGATGGCATTAGTGAACTATTTGGATTTTGCAACCGTCTGGCTTGTTCATGATGACCATTACTGATATTAGTTTTTTTAAAATTCAAGAATTTATTTAATTAACTGAGTTTGGATGCTCCAATTGCTCTTGTGGAATATGAACGCATCTAGATAAGTAATCAAAGCCTCTGGTTTGTGATAAGAAGATTGTTTTGCACTTTTATTTCAGTAATCTGCATTCAGGACATTTTGAGATGACAGATTACTTTAAAATGATACTGTATTCATAATGTATTTTTTTTTAAACCAGGAATTATTTAATAAAACATGGTCACATTGTTGATTTGGACTATTATCTTCCACTGTATACATTCATGTACAAAATATTTCTTAAAAGCTGATTGACAGCAGAGAAATCAGGAATTTAAACAAATTGTAAATTAAAATCAAACCAAATTCCTGACCCATTCCAAACAAAATGATGTCCAGGCAACAATTTGATGTCATAATGTCTAATCTTCAGCTTTCTCTTACATGCTGTTTGCTGCTCTTTTAGTGCAATGGAAAGAAATAATTGTTTGCAACTAACTGTTTGGCACTTAACTGATTTAGAGGATTTATACTGTGTTCATTTAGTAACTATGATCCTTTTCTAACACTGTAAGAAAACGTATTTGCTAACTGCTTCAGTCAGCATAAATCCAGTAAATGAAAAGTGATATTCCAATACAGTGTGAAGTATCTGTGAACTGAATGATAGACTTGCTCATTTAGCAGGAAACCTCAATTAATCCCTGGCCCTTGGAAGCGGGGAGTTGGGAAAGGAAGAGATCTGCGCATCCACCTTGTCATCGCTCCAAACTTTCTCTTCTTTAACCCTAGTGATTGTGTAGTCTTTAAGTGATGAGCTCAGCTGTTGAAGCTGCTTTGTTCTCTGTCTTTGGAAGTGTTACTTGTAGACTAATGCATTTTCTCACTAATGGCTGTCTGCATCAGCAATGCTTATTCTGGTTTTCGTGCTTTATTTTTACTAATCCTTCCATTAGTTTCACACACTTATCAATTTTCCTTCATGCAAAACAAATAAAAATGACAGTAATGTCTATAAGTTGGAGGAGAGTTGCTCGCATGTTCTGAAAAGGCTATTGTAGTCCTTAGAAATAATTGTTCGGAGCCGTAATATTTATCTGCCTACATGTACTTGTTTTTTTTAAATTCTTTTAGTTTAATTTGTGTTGCCTTATTTTGATTTATCCATTTTGCAGATATTCCCCAGTCATCCCTATCAACTGCCCCTCCTTCCCAGTCCCCTGCTTTTTCTGACGACGAAGAGTTCAGTGACTTTGTTCAAGGGCCTGATTCTGCCGCTCCTGCGGTTCCCACCAGTTTCCAGCCTCGCCAGCCCTTCCACCCCACGTTAGAGAGTGAGCTGCAGTCTGAGCTGGCTGCAGCTCCGACCCAGCCTGTTACTTCAGTCCATCCCAAAGCTTCATCTGCCTTGTATGCCTCGGCAGGGCATTCCACAAAAAGCAGCAAAGGTAACAAGTACTGAACTTATTCCAATCTTTAAAAAAAATCAAATTAAAAATTTTTAGAGCAAGCAAATTTTTATATCGAAATTATGTGATTGCAAAATATTATAAATTTATTACATCAAAATAAAAACAAACATGATGAATTATTTTGGAGAATGCTTGATTTTTATAAAATCAAATACATTCTTAATTGGGGGCAGCTTCTTCACTAATTAAGGCTTAATCTTTTAAGTCTAAAAGTTCATTATAACTAAAAATTCATTAAACTAAGCTGGGAAACACTTGTTCCACCTCCTGTTTGTTTAGGGCTTTCATTGGAAGAGAAAATGTTTGCTTCCTGTGATTTCAGCATGCCCAAACAGGCGCACATTAAATTTAACACGTCTGAGCCCATGGCCCGCATTGGGTCTAAAGCCTCAGTCTCAACTCAGTTTCAGCCCAGTGCCAAGGCCTGTAACTGGGGTATCGAGTCTGAAAGCCTCAGTGGTGTCTTCGCAGCAGACATGCCAAAGGATCCGGAGCCAGAGTTGCCAGCCAAAGACAGCGGTGAGCAAACTTATTTGCAAATTCAAAGGAATTGTATATCCTTTTTGATGTTAGTTTTATAATTTGTTGACCTTAGAATAATTACCATACCTTTAATCACATGCTGTCACTGTGTTCCGCCATGATTCACTTGCTTGATTGACAGGTTTTTGCAGCTCAAATCTATTCCAGCACTTATTGAACTTTGTTCAAGGACACTGCTTTTGTTCCAATAATATTGCTATAATATTGCTGATCAGTGCGGCTATTGGAACTCTGTGAATTAGGCATTGTATTTCAAGTTTGTACATATTTAACCAGTCAAATAGATGATGATAAAGTATCTTGCTGTAATGCTTTTCAAGACCTTAGTACAATCCTCAAGATAATATTAAATTGTATGCAACTTTCTTGACTGGATTTGTTGAACATTAATATTGAAATGCTGGTCTCCAATGCCACCAACAATTCTCCCATTATATTAAAAAAAATTCTTGAGAAGAAAATGTAAGATTTGTATCAAAGATTGTTATTTTATTTTCTGTGGTTTTATTGATGTTTTCTGGCTCAAATCTTTTTGAAATTCTTACTAAAACAAAACTGAATAATTTTACAGATGTTGTAACATGCCTGATGGAAGCTTCATTATCCATAGTCTGTGGTTTTAAATATAAATCGCCATCTGTTCATTTTGTTTGTGATTAAGTAATTGATACAAGTTAAATTATAGATATTTATCATCATTTTTATTTCATTTTTGCAATCTCATCAAAATTCATTCCACCCTGCACAAGGTCATTCTGCCTCGTGTGCAGTTATTCGTGTACAAAGTAAGATGATTGAACTGGTGCTCATCCTGTCCCCTCATGAGCTTTCACTTTTCTCTAAACTAGCCATTACTTAGTGAAAACTTTGTTAAATTGTGGTGTACCCCTGGCTAAACCATGTCACATATTGTCGATTTTGTGTCACCAGAAAATGTGCGTGAGAGTTGTAATCTTGCTCATCATACTTTCAAATGTAATCAACATCCTTTCTGTAAATAGAATAATGACTTTTTAAAGCTGTGAGTGTTCATTGCCTCCTTGCCACAGTATGAAAGCAAGTGGATTATTGCCCATAATTTACTTTGCACCTCCTCAGCAGTCCTTTGTAGGACTAAGTGCAGACTCTTGCACCTCCTGCTGGCCACCACAGATGGAGGTTTCGAAAAGAGTCTGGTTAGAGTCTATTTTGTGCCTGGTTCATGACGATTGAGAAATTCAGATGAAAAAGTCTGGAGAGGGGTACATGAGGTAGTGGCATTCTTAAGTAAAATACACAAAGGCTAAATGCAAAGAGTGATAACATTGTTTTGAAAAATGGGGACAAGCCTTGAACTAGTCCTTTGTGTCCTGACACTTTCAATTTATCAACTAATGGGGAAAATAACTGATAAATCAAAAGATGTTATACTCTTCCGAGAATTGAAAAAACTCAGTTATAGATCTAATTTTCTCTTTTATTAATATTTTACTAATCACTTTGGATGTTTTTCAGAGATTCTAAAGTGGAATTCAGCATGTTGAAAAGAGATGTCACATTGTAACTTGCATATAGCATTTCTGGAATGTGTCTTGTACAACATGCAATGTGTATTTTATTTGACTTTGTAACTATTAATTTACTTCATTTGCTTAGGTGTAGGAGTACACCCTTCACAGGAAACTCTTCAGCCTATGCTGTCTCCTTGGCTTTTCAATGACAGCCTTGTCCCAGGTACTGTAGACATTGAGTTTGATCAAACCTCCCAGATAAAAATTGTTGTTGCAGTTTCGCAGTTATTATACTATTTTTCATTCCATTTTTGGCAAGGCCATCAGTGCTCCCATTGTAGTTTCCTTGACATCCGAGAGACTGGGTGGAGACTGGGAGGTCACTTTGTTGAGCACCTTGGCTCAGTCCCCCGCAATAACATGGATCTCCAGTGGGCACCCATTTCAATTGCCCGTTCCATTCCCTTGCAGTCCATGGTCTCGCGCACTGCCAGACTGTGAACGCCCACAAATTGGAGGATCAACACTTCATCTTCCCTCTGGGCACCTCCATCAACTCGATGGCATTAACATCGACTTCTCCAGTTTCCATTTTAAACCCCCCCCCCCCTAAAATTCTTCTCCCTGTCGCCTTTCCCCCAACTTGGCCTGTCTCGCTCGCTCTCTCTTCCCCCCCCCCACCTTTTCTCTCTCCTTTCACAGAGCCAAAATCAATTCTCACCTTTTCTCTTATCACATCTAATTAACACCTTTTGTTGGTCAGGACTCCGCTCCCTGTCAATCTACACTTTATTCTGATGCCTTCCTGTTCTTATTACCTTGAGGAAGGGCTCAGACCTGAAACGTTGGTAATATATCTTTAAGGACGCTGCGAGAACAGCTGAGTTCCTCCAGCATTTCTGTGTGTGTTTTAGGCCACTATTCAATGTGCATCTCTCATGGCAATTTGAATGGAGAAGATGATGCATTATCTTAAAATACCACAGTCCTTCTGGTGGAGTTCAAGAATTTAGACCCTATTTATGTTTAGTACGTATCTAAACAATTGAACTGCAAATGTATTTTTGGAAATAATTTTACTCAAGTGAGCGAATTAAATAAAACAACTCAAGTTTTCAAACTTTTGCTGACTTTTCCTTTTTATAAATTCCTCCTGAACCTTGCTTTTTCTTTAATGTGCCACAGTAACGTGGCTGCAGTTGAGTGCTGGGTATTGTCTGGAACTCCTGAATTCAGGGCGGGGGGGTGGGGGAATGGAGGGACAGAACAATAAGTCATGAAATAAAAATACATTCTTGTGAACCTACAAAATAATTTTTCAACAGAACTCTACAAAAAAGTTCTTGAAGTCACCCTTACCCCTGTGGGAATTGACACAGCAAAACTTTATCCTATTCTCCTCTCATCGGGATTACCCAGAGAGATGCTGGGTCAGATATGGGCTTTTGCTAATCGTGCAACGCCCGGCAAACTGACAAAAGAGGAACTCTATACTGTATTGGCTATGATAGCCATGTCACAGGTATTGCAGCTATTCATTTTCCATATTTAATTCAGTAATCTAGATTATTTTATCATGTTCTAAATGATTGTTTTTTATTTCATAATGCATGGATGTAAATAGTAGTGTCTGATTGCTGAATGTATTTTGATCTTCAAATCTATGCGAGGAGATGATGGATTTTTGGAAAGGATAGAGCTAGCACTGTGATTGATGAGTTCAAAAGAAATTTCAGCATCTCCCAAATGACCATTGGCACCTATTTTTTGAATATGTTATATATAGAGAGTGGTTAGGAACTACATTGAATACATTTAAAGTTAAGATTATGGATTTCCTCCCACCTCCCAGACCCTTTATAATCTCAATTTGTGATGTGTTTAAACTATACCAACAGTATGCAAAAGCAAAGCATAATAAACTAGTTTTCATTTTAAATTGCTGGCTGTGGCTTCACAGTTGACTGATGTCTTAGATTTTGAGTTCAATAAGCAAGTGAATATAATTGGAAACATATTTCTGAGTTGATTATTGAGTAGCTAACATACAAGTTGGACAACATCTGTTAATGTGATTTTGATTCGACATTGTACTAGATCAATTTTTTTTTCCCCAGAGGGGCATTCCTGCAATGAATCTTGAAAATCTCAACCAACTTTCGACTGCTCCTGTTCCCACATTAAGTGCGTTGCCAGTGAATTTACCTCCTTCAGTTCCACAGCAACCCATAATCTCGGTACCATCTGGTCCGAGTGGAAGTCTGTCTGTTCAAGCAGGCCAGTCAGTGGTCGGAATGGATCTTGCTGCACCAGTAGGTGGCAGCACAGTCCCAGTTTCCAGTAGTTTTGTGGCATCTTTTTCTTCCAGTCAGGTAATGTATTTATTAAAACAGTAAGTTCACAGAGTATAATAAATTATTAACTAAAACACGGTACTTCTGTGATTTGAGAGCAAGATATGGAAGTAGGATAAATTATTAATTTAATCAAAAGATAGTACTGAGATTTATTTGATGCCACCTGTAATCACAGTGTTAACAGCACATTTCTACACTCCATACTTTCATCGTGTATTCTCTTTCATAAAACAATTTCCTCTGTAATTCTTATGAGGCAAGGTTAGCAGAGCAAAGGCTTTTATCTTTGGAGTGAAAAATGATGAGAGGTGACTTAATAGAGGTGTACAAGATTCTGAGAGGCATAGTGGACAGCCAGCGCTTTTGTCCCAGGGTGGGAGAAATAAACATCACAGGACATCTGCACAAATTGAAGGGGGGAAAGTTGAGGGGAGACTTCAAGGGTAAGTTTTTTTATGCAGAGAATTGAGGGCGCCTGGGATACCTTGCCAGGGTGGTGGTGGAGGCTGAAACATTAGGGCCATTTAAGACAGGAACATGATGAAATTAAAATCGAGGGTTGCGTGGGAGGAAGAGTTTAGTTTTTCCTTTGGTTGGAATATGGAAGTTGCCACAAAATCGAGGGCCGAAGGGCCTGTTCTGTGCTGTAGTATTTTATGTTCTATGTAATGCACCATGAAAGTGACAGGATTTAATATCATTTAAATAATATTGTTGGTTGGTTTATTCAAAATAAATTTACAAAGATAATTTTAAAAAGTAAGAGTTGAAAAATGAACTTGCTTTCTTGGAGTCAATGAGAAATATGTGATAGGAAACACCTTTCAGCTATTGCCTGAGTGTGTGATGAGGATTTTATCTCCTGCACTATTTCCAAACTGACGTTTTTTAAAGTAGAGTCTTTGAGAGCTGGTTGGTAGCTTCAGGTTCAACAATCCCAATTCCCATTCAATGTTTTTATTATTGACATGTTGGAAGTTCTCTCTCTCATTTTTGACCTCCTATTGGATATCATTTTTAAAGCAACACCAACCATCCAGAACCTAGTCTAAGACCACAACTTACAAAAAGAGCAGGAGGCAGTAAGTTGTTAGATCCCAATGAAGGACTATCCAGATTTCAGATTTATATATCGCCAGAGTACAAACATGACATCACATACGACCCTGAGAATCTTTTCCCTGCGGGCGCGGCAGAATGACCATCCTGGCAGAAGCATGTCCTGGTAATCCAGATCACAACAGTATTTTCCTTCACTTTCCATTAATAAATGACATTCAGCATCTGATGATTTTCAGTGATCTTGCTCTCTTCTTCTTCCCACCATATTTTATAATGCATCTCACTTGTTGCAACTTTGTTTTTTTATTTTTTGAGTTGCAGGACTGTTTGGTATTTTTTTTTAATGGTCAATATTCTCTGAAAATAATAATACCAATGTCATGACAGGAAATTAACTCAGTGTTGATTAATAGTTGCTGGATTCTCATTTTTTTAAGAAAAACCTATTGTTTGTAGGTATTCGTATTCACCTTTTGGACTCCAGCCATTTTTAATCTTTCATAAAATGTACTCCGGACTGGGTCCATGGGTAATCTGCAGTACGAACACCAGTACGAACCAGTTGGTGGTTGGGCATAAAGCCAGTCCCTAAAAACAGGGACATGGAGTGTATGTGCTTGTTGGTAGTTCCTGAGGGACATAGAGTCCAAAGGGTTAATAAGAACTTCTAGGGTTTCTATCAAAGTAGAGACCCACAGTTAGAAGAATTGTGTGTGTGAGTGTTTTGTAAGATTCAAAAGCAGAATTTTGCAGATGCTGGAAATCTGAAATAGAAATTGATTTCTATTCAGGTACGATACTTTTGTGCTCTGTAAGGTTATGTCCTTGGAAAACATTATTGTACTCTTTAGTGTCTGCATTCAGGGTGAACATGGTAATGCAGCATTTCATGTAGCTGCCTTGCATATCCAGGGACCCACATTTGATTCTGATCTTGGGCATTGTCTAGATGGGAGTTTACCCATTCCCTCTTGACTGTAGATTTCCTCTGGGTGTGTAATTTTCCTCCCACATTCCAAAAATGTGCTGATGGGCTCATTGATCCCATGCATATTGTTCTTTATTTCATGTAAGTGGCAGAATCAAAGAGGAAGTTGAGGACATGAGTTGCAGGGCAACGGGAGAATAAGCAAGGAGGAATGCGATTGACGGGATGATGACGTTGGCAATCATGGGGTGCTGGCCTCGAGTGATTTTAAATAGGTTCAAAGTCTAATAAAAACATGAAACATGGCGAAGACCAAATTACTGATTCATCGAGATGCTCCAAAAGAACATTTTTAAAGGTGCTTATAGTCATTTGTTTAGATGAAGCACACATGAGGCATAAAGTCACAGTGTGATTGTTATGACCGTGTAAGTTCAAGGTATGGTGTCATGTCATATATTAGTAGTGGCTGAACATTAGGACTAAATATATCAAGATTAAAACCTTTTGTTTAACCAGGTTGGAAAATTGGATGATGATGACTTCCAGGATTTTCAGGAGGCTCCTAAGCCTAACGCAGCAGATGATTCATTTAAGGGATTCAAGAGTGAAGTCCCTGGAACCTTATCAAAAGCACCCACCTCTCAAACTGCAGTCAGGTTTGAATTATTGGCATGCGCATCCTACATATATTTCTCCTGCTTAAAAAAATAATACCAAAAGTCTTGTTGGAATTGTATTTTCAGGAATCTCAGCCTATTGGTGAAGTGAGAACCATAAAGAACATTATTTGCTCATAATAATATTCACTCTTAAAATAAACACCATGCCCTCTTGCATTAGGGCAACTGATACTTTCACACCAGAAACAAAGACAGGATTGGCAATTACATGGTGTGGCTTTGAGCCAATTGAATGGATATTCTTAATGTTCAATCACGATTGATAACAATTTTTGTTAAACAAGGAAGTCTGCAGATACTGGGATCTAGTGGAATACATAAAAGTGCTGACTGGGAGAAACTCAGCAGGTCAAACAGGGTATTTTATATAGAAAAGATACATAACCAACTTTTTGGGCTGGAGCTCTCCATCAGGGTATGGTTGTGGAAGGCCAATCATCTCAACACCACATTTCAGAGTAGCTTCTAGCAGTATGGTCCTTTGTCAACCAACCTTCTGGAGATTTTTCATTGATCGTCCTATAAATGAAAATGGGGTTCTTTGTGCAGAGTTCAATTCTGTTGGCAATTCTGATGATACAGAACAATTCCTGGATACGTTCTGGACACGTGTTTGACAATTAACATTGCCAAAGGTAGTGAGTATCTAACTGCCTCCATTCAGTCGCTTACCTCTATCAGTAAAGTGCTGAGGAAAGCTGTTGAGCAAAAAGTTAATGAAACACTTGTATTGATGGTGTGTCTGCAGAAAACAAATTAGAATTTGGTCACTCCGGTTATTCCTCAAAAACAATAATATAATTCACAATTGGAATGTTATAGAAAGCTACCTATATGCATGGATGAGTGCAGTTCTGGCGACACTCAAGAAACTCACACCATTTACAACAGCAGCCTGTCAGATTTGTACCTGTTGCTTCAACTTGAATGTTTCTTCCCTCCTTTTTTTACTGTATCTACAATAAACACAGCAGCTTGAATGTCTCCTTGGGCACGTTCAAAAGCTGTAAACTCTACCATGTAGAAGAACAGTGATTCATAGGAAAGCTGAACCTGAATGTTCCCATCTAACTTGTGTGTCATCCTGACTTGAAAATATTTTGCCTCTTGGAGAAAAATATTAAACTCCCTGTTATGCAAAAGTGTGGAAAAGTCACCCCCATAAGGAAACTAGTGGTTCAAATGAACAATTTACGATTCAGCAGATGCCTGAAACTGTACAAACTGTCAACCATGCCCACACCCCATCGAGGAATTGACCAGATTTCATTCTTTGATAGGCAGGAGGCAATTTCGTGTGATCTTACATGCTTTGTACAAGACAATAAAGGAATCTTGAATCAATCTCAATTATTGAATAAAATTTCAAAATAATTGTGATTAATAGGAAATTAATTGATTCAAATTTGAGATGAATTTGCCTTCTGTTTGTCAGATGTGTATAAATCATTTGTAGGATGGTGCACATCTGTGCTAACAGTGAAGTAACGATCATAAAAAGAGTTAAAGACCATTACTTGTGAGGAAATAGAAAATAACCATTTAAATGAACTATATTGTGTCAGTGGGCTGATAACGCCTCAAACCGTGCATCTTGGCGCCTCACAGTTTGGCGGGCAGCAGCCTCCTTTGAAGAAGACCGCAGAGCCCACCTCACTGACAAAAGGCCAAGGAGGAAAAACCCAACACCCAACCCCAACCAACCAATTTTCCCTTGCAACCGCTGCAATCGTGTCTGCCTGTCCCGCATCGGACTGGTCAGCCACAAACGAGCCTGCAGCTGACGTGGACTTTTTTTACCCCCTCCATAAATCTTCGTCCGCGAAGCCAAGCCAAAGAAAGAAGATTGTGTCAGTTATAAGCACAACAGGTAATTTAAGATAAATGCATCTGCAGATGTTCATGTTTTACTCTGGATTCTTTAAGGTATACTTTTCTCCGGCATTAGCAATTTCTACTGTTTTCTTATTGCTATAATTCGAAGCTGAAATACTTGATTATCCCTTATAATGGATTTAGAATTACACTTTGGTATTTCTAAGCGAACTTGCATGGGTTTTCTGGAGCGATCTACCGTGTCTCAGACCGCAGTAAAATAAGACAGTTGTGACAGTCCTTCGGGCATACATTTAACCATAACCATATAACCATTGACGGAGCGGAAACAGGCCACGTTGGCCTTTCAAGTCCACACCGGTTCACTGATTTTGTGCGCCCTCTTCAGGCATTGGTGATTTTAAGTGTAGTGTATCTTTGAGAATTTTAACATCTATCCATAGGTACTCTATATTTTGGATGTGAAATCTCATATTAAAATATTCAAAAACATGGGCTGTGTGGGAGAAGCCAGCAATTTGTGAACAGTGTTTTATGAATTCTCTCTTATAGTGCACACACTTTACTGACGCCAATTTCAGGAACCTCTTCATCATCGGTGGATAAATATGCAGTGTTTAAAGACTTGACAGAAGACAAATCTGCAGAAAATTCATCATTTACAGGTACAAAAGACTGCCTAAAGGGAGATGCATAATTTTATTCGAAAATGGAGCATAGGAAAAAAGTGTAATAAATTTCCTTCTCACAAAGTACTGCAGATATAGATGTGTAAAGTAGCTTGCACTTGTCCACTTGTTTGCATTTTGAGCATTGTAATGTACGTCATTTTTTTTAAAGCAAAAGGAGGTTATATTATAAAAGTGACTAACTTTTTAAAGTACTTCCAGTCTCACATTTCAATCTGATCTATTAGGAAATACCAATTAAAGGTTACTTAGCTGTTATTCCATCATGTATAATTTGCCAAAGATATTACTGAACAACAAAAATCAAACTGCAGGAGGAACTTGGCGGTTCAGGCAATGTCTATTTTAGGGAAAGGAATCGTTGATGTTTTCGGTGGGGTGGTTAATGTGCAGTTATGGCGTCAGTGACCTGTTTTCGTATCCAGCGCTGTCTGGAGTTTGTATGTTCTCCCCGTGTTTGCGGGGTTTCCTCCGGGCGCTCCGCACCCTTCAAAACGCACAGAGATTGTGGGTTAATTGGGTGACGTGGCCTCATGGGCTGATAGGGCCTGTTACTGTGCTGTATGTCTAAATTTTAAAATTTAAATTGAGATCTTGCATCAGGAATTTATCCAGCAGTTGGTTCTTTGCTTCACATTCCAACATTTGCAACCCCTTCTGTCTCCATGTTATTCTATTCACTTCACACTTCAATTGTTTTTTTGGAATGAGCACTCCCATATTTTCCCCACTTGCTTCTCTTGTCTGCTCATCATCCATTGCTCAGTGTTACAGATCATTCTGCCTCTTAATCAGTTCATTTGCTAAAGTGTATGATGGACGTGGAAGAAATTGAATGTTTATAGCTCCTTTTCATGACCTCAGGTACTACTTCCTTTGTAAATATGTGGCTATTCACTAATGCACTGTTAACTAATTGCGTATGGGCATATAAACACCCACGTTAGGATGTTAGTCTCCAGTTCTACTTTAGCCACAGCCAAATTGGCAATAGTGCAAATATGATTAGGGAGAAGAACATGTGGCTCAGAGTCCAGTCTGCTTGGGGGAAACTGACACCAGTAATGGGAAAAGTGAGACTGAACCATGTGGCTGTTCTACATCCTAAATATGCTGGGAGAGCAGAGCAGACTCGATGGGCCAATTGGCTGCTCTATCTTGTATTGCAGGGAGCCACATAACCTGGGGTCTAGAGGTGATTTTAAATTAAATAGAGGAGACATGGGATTATATTAGAACACCAAAGATTGGAGACAGGGTGAGAGAGAAATATATTAATATGGGGAATAATAAGCTTTCTGTGTGAGACAGGGATAGTCAGTCAGTAATAGAAGGCTACAATTTTACAGTAATAGAGACAAAAGTATGTGAATGCATGTAGCATTTGAAAGCAGATGAATCAAACCATAGAAAGAAATTATGATCTGTTGACCATAAGCAAGATTGAGCGACACAGATTGGGACCTGAATATTAAGCTACATTTAGGAAAGGAAAGAGGTTAGAGTCTGCTGGAGGAACTCATCAGATTGAGTAGTATCAGCGAGAGAAGAAAATTGTCCACCTTTTGGGATGGAGCACCTGATCAAGACTCACTGATGCTGCTTGACCCACTGAGTTCCTCCGGCAGATTGATTTTTTAATTTTATCCAGATTCCAGTATCTGCAGCCTCTTGTATCAGATTAGAAAAGGGTGAATGTAGCCCCCTTATTCAGAAAGAGAGCAAGATAGAAAGCAGAAAACTATTTGACTGTTAAAGGAACCTTGGATCTTGTCGGTAGCACTTAGAAAATGTCAAGCCAGAGCCCACTTTTTATTTTGGAATGTAAAATTATGTTTGACCAATTTATTGGCACTCCTTAAGGAGGTAATGTGTTGTGGATTTACTATACAGTGGCTGCCCCTTTATCCACGGTTACGTTTTCTGCGGTTTCTGTTACCCGCAGTCTGAAAATATTAAATGGAAAATTCCAGAAATAAACAATTCATAAGTTTCAAATTGTGCCCCATTCTGAGTAGTGTGATAAAATTTTGCGCTGTCATTCCGTTGTCCAGTGTATCCATGCTGTATCCGCTTCCCACCTGTCGGTCACTTAGTAGCCATCTCGGTTATCAAATTAACATAGTATATATGTAGGGGTTCAGTACTATCTGCAGTTTCACGCATCTGCTGGGGGTCTTGGAACATATCCCCGCGGATAATGGGGGACTACTGTATTTAGATTTCCCAAACGCATTGGTAAGGTTTTACATCAAAAGTTATAATAAAAGATTTTTTTTTAAACTTGTTGGGTGATTAGAATTTGGTGTGGAAAAGGGAATGAATGAGAGGATACAGAAGGCATATCTGGTATAATTGCTAAATTTGCTGGACAAAAAAGGCAGGAAAACAATTGTGAAAAGAACATTGAGGCTACAAAGGGATATAGATAGGTTAATTGAGTGGGCAGACATCTAGCAAATGAAGTATATTGCTGAAAGCTGTGAAAATATTCATTTTGGCAGAAAAATACATTCAGGCCTATTATGTAAATATTGAGTAATTGCAGTGGGAAAATAAATAAATGAAGCTACAAAAGCTGGAAGCTAAAACAAAAATAAATGCTGGAAGAACGTAACCAGTCAGTAAGCATCCGCAGGAAAAAAGTAACGGTCAATGTTATGGGTCAGTGACCCTTCCTCAGAATTGTGGGAAATGTGAAGTTTTTGCAGTTTTCAAAGTAGAGCCGTTTTCTTTGACAATGTTTGAACTCTTTTAGATTTTGGTGATAAATACAGTGTGTTTCGGGAGCTTGGTCAGAGCACAGAGAGTAAATCTTCGGGTGAGTGGGCATCGAGCACTATGTATAACTGCATTTGCATGCAATAGCTGAAGCTATTCCTTTTGTCCAAATGAGTAAACTGAGTATAAATTGTGAATTATGTACCACAAGTATGTCGACTTGCTTGTCACTCTACAATTCCTTTCTGAAGTAGTTCTTCCCAAGTCCCAAGTTTATGCCTTATCAAGTTTGTTTTTAGCACAGACCAGATTGTGACCAACAATGGCATTGAACTGAGATAGAGGACATAGAACATAAGACACGACAGCGCAGTATAGGACCTTGGGCCCTCAATGTTGTGCTGACCTATATATTCCTACCAAAAAAAAATCTAAACCCTTCCTACCTTGTAGCCCTCTATTTTCTTTTCGTTCATGAGCCTGTCTAAGTGTATCTTAAATGCCCCTAATGTTTCAGTCTCTACCACAGACCCTGGCAAGGCATTCCAGGCACCCACACTCTCCATGTATATAAAAAAAAAATTACCTCTGTTGTTTCCCCTAAACTTTCCTCTCTTCACTTTGTAGGGATGTCCCCTTGTGTTTGGTATTTCCCCCCCCCCCCCCCCCCCCCCCCGCCCGGCTCTAAGATTTTCTTGTAGACCTCTGTTAAGTCTCCTCTCATCCTTCTTCGCTCCAAAGAGAAAAGTCCCAGTTCTGCTAACCTTGCCTCATAAGACATTTTCCAATCCAGGCAACATCCTGGTAAATCTCCTCTACACCATCTCCTTAGCCTCCACATCCTTCCTATAATGAGGGGATGATCCTAGAAACCTTTGTCTTCAATGCATTGACCAGGTAGCAAAGAAATGCTCAGCTGGTCAGAAGGAATCAAGTTGATTTTGAACAATGCAGAGTCACAAACAAGTGAAAATATGTTGAATGAAATGGTAAAATGCAGAATGTTGGATATATGTTAGTTGATTAGGGCAGTTGTCTTTGTGTTTGAAATATTTTTAGTTGGATGTTTATTTTGTCTGTTGCTGAAAGGTTTCTTCTTGCCAACTTTATTTTATTTTAAAAGGAAAATGAGGGAAATAGGGCATGATGTCTGTTTTCCAAAGCACTACACCAAGCAATGGTTCAATTGTTCCCTGTCATGTTATTCTCTTAGTTTATTCTCTGCATCAACCACAAAATTAGGGAGGGAGGGGAACGGATTCAGAACTAAAATCCTCCTATTCAGAAAGAAATTGAAGATATTGGCATTAATCTTGCAAAGTTGTTGTTTCCCTGCATCAAAGGCTTGTATCAAGGCTACTTTGTCTTCCTTTGTCATTTGAGGATTAAGGAGGGATTAATTTGAGGACAAATTGAAACATATATAAATAGTTGTTTACTTCTCTATAATCACATGAACCAATTTATCCTCTGAGAAAAGAAAATTTGAAATGGAGGGAATAAAGCGACTATTTTTTGCAAGGAAGAGTTGGACAATTAATGAATCTGAAATAAATTGTGATATGTGTGCAACTTGACTATTGCCACATTGTGATATAGCTACTTTTCTTTTTTTTAAAATTAAACTAGTTGGTATGGTGTGGGCCAAAAGAATTAATTACTGGTGGCACTAATAAGTTCACACTGTATTAACAAAAAATGCAAATTGAAAGATCCAGTACAGGTTGAACCTCTTTAATCCAGTGACGTCGGAACCTGACCATTGCCAGACCACAGAAAGTGCTGGAAAACAGAAATTGACCCCTAAGGGAATCCCCTATGTAAACAACGTCTTCACAGCGCCTGCGATTGGGACGTTAATACCAACTCCTTACAGACAGTGCGGAACTTGAACCCTAGCGTCAGCGATCAGGATTGGGGTTCAAGTCCCGCACTGTCTGTAAGAAGTTTGTACTAAAGGCAGCAGATTCAAAACGTGCCGGACCACAGAGCGCTGGATAATAGCAGTTCAACCTGTACTTTTAAAGAAATTTCTCCCTCAACCCAATTTTAAATGATCAAGGAGTAATTTGCCATTGAAAGCTACCTCAATACTTCAACAGTATTGTAGTAAATTTAAAGCAGAGTTGAGGAAGATCACAGCTTCAATCTTTGCTGTATTCCAAATAAGTGAATATTGGTCAGGGTGGCACTAGAGGACTTCAATTGGCAGGTGCCTTTAATTTAGGGGGAGGGGTGGAATTCAGATTCACTATTCAGCAATCCATGAAAGAAATGTCTTTTTGAATGGAGGGGGAAGCTATTAATATAGTACCCACCTATAAGGTCCACAACTGAAATATGACCTTGTTTTTATCTGAAACAGAAGCTAAACATTTAATCACTAAAGTGAAATGTACCTAGATTTTGGTATTTTCATTAGTTTATCATTTCATTTGAAATTTGATATTAAATATTTGTGGCTTTTGGAAAGAAAGTTGAGGCAAGGCTTTTTTATTTTTATTTCACTTTTTAATGTTGCTACCTTAGACATTGGTTTTTAAGAAAAAAAATATCATCTAACATTAAAGACATATTTTGAACTGAAAGTCTAAATTTTAATTTACATTAACAAGGTCATCCAAATTTTGTCCACCAAATGCTTGCGAGGTTTTAGCCACCACAGTTGTGTTTTCATTTCAACAGTCAATAATAATTCCTGTTCAATTCAATGCTTTGTTTTAAAAGTTCTCATGCCTTGTACAATAATACCCACAGTGGCCTTTCCCATCACAGTCTCTGCCACTTTCCCAAGATGTTAACAGTACAGTGTTTCTTGCTTCTTGCACATCCCCCTACTCTTATTATTCAACCATTTGCTTCAGTTGCCAGGACCCTACATTCTGGAATTCCATTCCTATATCTGTCAATGTTTCCATTCTTCCCTTTATGATTCAGTGGAAGGATTAATTTAATGCAAAATTCCTTGGATCATTACATCAAAAGCTGCTACGTAAACTCAAATTATTGGTTTTATTGTTAGAAAAATGGGAGAGAAAGTGAAATTCTGGGCATAAGAAGTTAATGGCTGTTCTGAAATAGAGCTGTGTGAATTAGATTAGAATGTTCCTTTTCTAATCCCCTCCAAAATGATGTTTGAATGAGTCCTTGTAACATTTCCAGGGGGTTGGGGGGGGGGGGGGGAATTAAATATCTTTTCAAGGAAAAGACCAACTTTTGCCAGTCAAACAATGTGCCTTCCTTTGTGCACGGTCTGAAGAGAAAGAAGCAAAATGCTCTGTGTGCCATGGGAATACCCAAATTCTTGCCCATCATAGCTGGGTTAAATTCTCACTTTCTTTTTTCCAGATTTACATAATGGCCCTAATTTGGGTCATTTGGGTATTTAAATTTGGTTCGGTGATCATCCCTCTTCCCTACAATGAGAAATTTAATGGTGGTATGTTCTACGTAGGATTTTACTTGGCACTGCATGCTTGGTATGGGTTGGTGGTTTGGTCTTAGTTGATTTGGAAATGCTTGTGGTTGTGTGCTGTGAAAAATAAACCATAGAATTCCATTCTTAACTTCTGATATTTTGTCACTGAAAAGATTTATATTTGCAGGGGAGGGCTTTGCAGAATTCAAGTCACCAGGGAAAGATGATGGATTCACGGACTTCAAAACTGCAGACAGCATTTCACCAATAGACTCTTCAGAGCAAGCAAAGACATTCACAACAGCCTTTCCTTCTGCGCCATTTCTGCCACAGCTGCAACCTGTAACACAACCTAAAGACACTTTCAGTCTCACAGACCTTTTTAACTCTGTCAGTTCTTCTGGAGAGAACAAATCTGTATCATTTCCATCTGTTTCTGTGACATCATCCATTACATCATCTGTGTGTGTTGCATCATCATTGCCATCGTCACTTTCATCCAGTACTTTTTCCTCATCTGGTAGCAGGACTGTTGGCGGAGTTGATGATTTTGGAGACTTCAGTCTTTTTGGCTTTGCACCCAGTACAACAACAGGTGGGGAATGGGGTCAGGATGAATTTGCAGATTTTATTGCTTTTGGCACTGCTGGACAAAAGTCAAATGATAAGTACAGTGTTTTCAGGCAGGAGAAGAATGATGGCTTTACAACATCTTTTGATGCCTCACTTGGCCTAGCAGAACAGCCTCCTGCCTCCACTGTAGACAAGTATGATGTCTTTAAACAATTACCTGAGGAAGGGTCTGTGATGGGCTTTGAGGAGCAAAAGGACAGTATCTCTCTTTCACAAGGGAAGAATGATGATGACTTTCCAGTTACCAAGTTGCCCCTTGCATTTGGCAACTCTGATAAGGCTTTCATGGATAAACTTACTGCTTTTAAACAAGCAAAAGACGACTCTGCTTCTGTGAAATCTTTGGACCTTCCTTCAATTGGTGGGAGCAGTATTGGTAAAGAGGACTCAGAAGATGCCTTATCTGCTCAGTTTGATATGAAGTCAGCTGAGGGTGGTGATCTGAAGCATGTATTGTCAGACAGCTCGTTGGATTTGCCACCTGTCATTGGTCAGCCACCTCCTGTTACAGGTGAGGAAATGGTTCGATTGATCTGGTAAATGCATCCAAATCACTTGCACACTGCAGTTACCTTTCTATAATTCCGCACCAATGAATTACCACATGCGTGTGTAGCTGTCCATTCTGTATAATCATAGCTGTGGGGGGATTGTTACTGAGTACCATGGTCTTCAGTGGTGTCAGCCATCGTGGAAAACTTCAACTGATGCCCTTGATTTAGAAATATCACCGAGCTCTGTTTCCATGTAACTATTTTTACTCTATGCCATCAAAGAACTGTTGTGCCCACATTGTTACTGGATTACATTTTTCCATCTGGAGTTTAACAGGATTCAATACGCATGTGAAATGGAAAGGCATAAACATTGCACGACACCTATGATTTCCAGTCATCCGTTATAATCCCGAAGAGAGCGACAATTAGTCAGGTTAGATGGGAATTCTAAATTATTTTACCACCTTCTGGACTATCGTTGCAAATTTATGTTTCTATATCATTTTTAGTACCATTTTCAACAGCAATGTCTTGTACAAAAAGCACACGGTGCCTTAATGTGGTGCCTAGTTTTCTTACAAGGTTGCAATGATTCCTTTGGTTATTGTGAAGAGGCACCATTACTGAAGATAAGTAATGTTGTTTTTATTTATGGACTTCACGAGTTTCAAACTTGAACGTGGGTAAAGAGCTTTAGACTTCACTTGGGAGGCTAATGTGTCGCCATAACTTGAGTTTGCTATGCTAGTGTTAAAATGATATTGTTTCTTTAACTGATAGTAAAACAAAGGAGATAAATGCGCCAATAAATAGTCCTCTGAACAAAAATGAATCCTCAGAAAAAGCAAAATTGGTGATTTTGGAGACATTCCAAAAGACAAATCGTGTTAGAAACAATGAAAGAGAAACATTTTATATTTTAAGTGTTTGCTCTCGATTTCACTAGGTGAATGGCACAAACAATGTACCAAAAATTAAATATTTCTTGACCAATCTGTCCATACAGCACTGACACACCTGACTAAGTTTTAATGGGTGCCCAGTGATGGCAATACATATTAAAGATGTCTATCTCTTTCCCAATTGGATATTTGCGGGTCAGACAGCGAGCCAGAAATGAGACTGAACAGAGACTAATAATATTGCATTAATCACGGTTAAGTGCAGACCTGTTGTAACAGCAGAGGGTGATGCCTGAGAAGTGCCCTTTTATGCCTGTGGAAAGCTCAATTGTTATCTTTCAGGCTGCAAAGTGAAAACATGGTGAAATTATGTTGGCAAAATACTAAATTAGTAAGTGCAATGCATTCAGAGTTCTTCAGTTTTATTTTCAAATTACAAACGCGTTAACCGTTAAAAATGTGCGCAAACTATGGTGAAAGTACAAGTTAGACTTGCACGCTGACCTGTCGCAATCATTGAAGTTGTTGACGCTGAATTTAAAGTATAACTTACAGTATTTTACAGAGATCTGAAATGAAACTTTGGCTGTAATCAAGTGGATTTTTAGGTCCTACCCTGCTGTCGGTACATTTGGCAAAACTGATTGCAGTGTTATGTATTCACTGTTTAACCTTTGATTGTGTCACAAGTACAACTGTTTTGAATACTAACACCTGGGCAGTTGATATTAGCTGTGGGACGAAAATATTCACAAATTAGCCCACACCACCACATTTTTCTGTACTTCAAAAATAATAAGTTTGGAACCACCTGAGGGCAATTGCTCCAATGCATGCTTTTTCCTTTTTTAAAAAAAAATGATCCCTCTATTAAAATGCACTCATGAGGTGATGGATTGAAGTGATGTTCCAGCACTTCAAAGTTATTGTTAGGCTCTCCTGGGACTTGTTCAAATGCAGCCCAGTGTTGTAATTTCTGCCTCTTACTGTCTCGAAGAAATGTGGCACTAAAGGCTGATTTTTAAAGAGGGAGCCACGTAATTCTTAGATTTGTGTCAATCCTCTATACCTTGCGGACATCTCCAAAAGTGCCTCAATGTGATAACTTACCTGCTTTGTAGCTGCAGGTAGAGTGTGAACCCGTCATGTCAATTCAATTATAGCAGCGTGATAATGTTTCTGCTTTATTTTTAACACTATTTTGCTAATATAGTTAAAACCCCTGTTATCCAGAATTCAGGCAACTGGCAAAAAAAAAGCAGAAGTTTAAACTTGGCACGCCTTGCCATTGGTTCGCTAATCACACAGCATGCAATCTCAAGTGACCAGAAAATACATTTATTCGGCATCTCCCAATCCCCATAGGTGTTGGATACAAAGGGGTTTTATTGTATTCAGCAATTTTTGTTGCATGGACCAGCCTTTATCCCATAGCAATATTTACTTTTATTATATCAAGCTTCACAACCTTTTGAATAATTTGTTATTTGGGATTTGAAAGCGAATGTTTAATGTAGTAACCAAAGAAGCTGAGAGCCAAGATCTTGTAGCCTGGGGTACTGTTTAAATGGAGAGCCTCAATACTTTTCAATCAATAGAACTACTTTTAATCTGTTTTTTTTTTAAAGAACAGTTTAAGATATGAAATGGAATGCATTTCTTTTGAAAGTTTATCAAGTAGCTTTTGAAAATTGTAATTCTGATGAGAGTACAAAAATAGTTCAGTTGCTTCTCATGGCATGTTAAACACAATGGAAAATATCTCTATAGTAATGTTTAAAGTTGAGATAAATTCACGCCCTTTTGTGTGATGCAATGCATTAACAAAAGCTTTTATTTGGCATATTTTCTGGCCAGTGTTATGCTTGTGCAGTACTGTGCACTTGACTATTTGGAAAAAAATTGTGCAGTTTTCTATGTTGGAGATTGAACAATCAGATTTGTTCATAAACTTCTCAATTTATTGTATTTAAATTATGCTCTTAAAAACAGAAAGTGAAGGAAATACTCAAAAGGTCAGGCAACATCTATGAGTTAATCTTTCATCACAATGAGGGAAAATCTAAAAATTGTAAGTACAGGTCATCCCCTGATTTCTGGTCATCCTGACATGAACAAGCTCTCATAAAAATGTGATACCTCCAAACAGAAAATAGATCAGTATAGCACAGTATGGACCCTTCAGCCCATGATGTGGTACCAACTTCTATTAAACCTATTCCATATCAATCTAATGCTCCCAACCTCACAGCCCATAATCCTCTATTTTACTTACATCCATGTGTTTACCTGAGAGTCTTAAATATCCCAATTGTACCCAGCACTTCCACCACCAGCACCAGCACCAGCAAAGCATTCCAGGCAATTATTCAAGAAATAATGTGCTCTGACATTTCCCCTAAACTTGCCTCCACTCAACTTACATAGATGTGCTCTGGTATTTGCTTTTATCATCTTGGGGAAAAAGGTGCTGGCTGTCCTATTTATGCATCTCATCATCTTATATTAGCTCTAAGCCACCTCTCATCCTTCATCACTCCAAAGAGAAAAGTCTGAGCTTGATCAACCTTGCTTCATAAGACATGTTTTCTCATCCAGGCAACATTTTGCAAAATGTTCTCTGTTCCCTCTAAAGCTTCCACATCCTTATTATAAGAAAGGTGACCAGAACTGAAAACATTACTCTTAAGTGTGGTCTCATCAGAATTTTATAATTGCAACATTATCTTGAGGCCCTTGAACTCAATTCCCTGGCCATATGCCATCTTATTTACCCTATCAACTTGTGCAGCAACTTTGAAGGATCTGTAGACTTAGGCCCCAAGATCCCTTTGTTCCTTCACACTGTTATGAATCTGGCCATTAACCAAGAACTCTGTCTTCAAGTTGGGCCTTCCAAAGTGCATCACCACACTTATCTAGATTGAACTCCACCTGCCACTTCTCTGCCAATTCTGCAACCTGCCTGTATCATGTTGTTATCTACGACAAACAACCTTCTACTCTATCCACAGCACCTCCAACTTTTGTATCATCTACAAATGCACTGATATGCCCCTCCACTTCTTCATCCAAATCATTTATAAAGTTCACAAAGAGCAGGTTCCCAGACAGAACAAAGGGAAAGATGGAGAGAAGACACTGATCCACCTGACACGGGGAGAGAGAGGATGGCCACGTTTCTTGATCACAGTTGACCTGTCTGGGGGAAATAGAAGGACTTGATTGAGCAGATTGGAGAGAGGAAAATAAAATAATGCTGAATCTGAAATATTGCAATTGCTGTAAATCAAAATTAAAAGAGAATCTTGGAATTGCCCAACAGGGCAAGCAAGTAGCATTTGAGGAGTAGGAAAAGCTAAATGTTACAGATTGGTGACAGAATTGCCTAGTTCTGATACAAACTGGAAAGGTTGGTTATTTGACACCATCATTCCAGTCGGTGTCCAAGAGGGTGTCAATAACAGGTCTCAAAGACCACCACTGATCATCTCCACTGTTATAAAATGCCTCGAGTGTCTGGTGATGGAACACATCAAAGCACCCCGAAACGTTGGACCCATTTGTTGCTATAGCCTTGTCCCTTCACTCAGTCCTGACCCACCTGGAGAATGACCTTATATGGCAGGCTGCTGTTCATTGACCAGCTTGGTGTTTAATGTGATCATTCCCCAGAGGCTGGTGGAGAAGCTGTCCTTGCTGGGACTCAACACCCCTCTCTGTAACTGGATCCTGGACTTCCTAATGTAAAGACTAGTCTGTCTGGGTTGGTAGCAGAAGGTCAAGCACCTCAGGGTTGTGTGCTCAGCCCGCTCCTGTTCACGCTACTGACCCATGATTGCATTGCCAAACTCAGTTCGAACAATGTCATCAAGTTTGCAGATGAGACAACAGTAGTTGACCTCATTAGCAATGAGTCGCACTACAGAGAAGAGGTGGAAAATCTTGTGATATGGTACGAGAGTAACAACCTCAGTCTCAACATGGACAAAATGATCATGTACTTCAGGAGGACCATGAACAACCACCGTCCACTACACATCAACAACTCTGTAGTAGAGAGAGTGGAGAGCACCAATTTCTTGGAGTTCACTTAACTAGTGACCTATTATGGACACACAATATCTCCTCATTTGTCAGGAGGAACAACAGTCACTGCAGTTCCTGAGAATACTGAAGTGGGCAAGGCCACCATCATGTCAACCTTCTGCAAAACCTCTATCAAGAGGATCCTGGTTGGCTACATCACAGCGTGGGATGATTGCTGCAGAGAAATGGATCAGAGGTCAATCCGCAAGACCATAAGAGAGGCAGAGAGGATTACTGGAATCTCTCTCCTCCCCCCCCCCCCCCCCCGCCGCCATTGACGTGATCTACCAGGATCATTGTCTGAAGAGCGTGTACAAAATCCACCCTGCACAGAGCATCTTTCAGCTGCTCCCATCATGAAAGAAATACAGGAGTGTCAGAGCTGGCACCACCAGGCTGGGGAACAGCTTATCACGGGCAGTGAGACTGCTGAATGACCAAAAGAGCTGCTCTCACTGACCATCCAAGACTCTTTTAAAAATATTTTTATTGATATTTTACAATAAAAGTTGAACGATGCAATTATAAAATGTGCTACAAGATCAGAAAAAAGTTACAATAATAATTGTAAAAACAAGTTCCAAAGCACACTCAAGATAATAAAATAGTACCTAACAAAAAGGAATAAATAAAAGAAATCAATTTCAAGACCCCTTCCCCTAAGCAAAGTTGAAGATTAGCATTCGTAAATCCAGTAGCACAATATTAGAGGGGGACAACACAATGCAAGATTTCATATCTATACTAAATCTTAAGATTATGGTTGTAGTCCAAGAACGAACCCCGTATCATTTGAAATTTAATATTTGAGTTTTTAACCGCATAACTTATATTTTCTAAATTTTAAACAAGAATGATATCCCTTTGCCATTGTGCATGTGTAGGTGGAGTATTATCTTTCCATGTAATCAAAATTGCACATCTGGCCATCATTGAAATAAAAGATAAAATGCGGTATTGAATTAAGCTTTGTCCATGTTCTCGGAATGTTCCAAAATGAGCAATTAAAGGGCTAGGTTCCAATGTTAAATTTTAAATTATTTGAAAAAAATTCCTTCCAAAATTTTTCTAAGTTGGGGCAGCACCAAAACACATGAATTAAGGAAGCATTGAGACTCAAATATGAGTGAGACCGTTTTTATTTATTTATTTGTGTGTGTCCTGCATGTATGTATGTATGCCATGTCTGGTTGTGTGTCTGCGTGTTTTGCACTGAAGACCGGAGAACGCTCTTTCATCAGGTTGTACTTGTGCAATTACATGACAATAAACTTGAATTGAATTTTGAGTCAGGAAAGCTATTATCCCCTATCAGAGGATGGAACATGGTTCCTCAAGCTTAAGGTGAGCCTTTGCAACTGTGTAAGAGGCCAAAGACAGAAATGACAAAATTGGAGTGAGGTGCAGTTAAGGTGCTAGGCCAATGGAAGCTCTGATTCAACATTCACACTGCTTGAATGGAAAGAGTGTTTGGAAAACAGGATATTCAGAAGAAAAAAGGCAGGTTTTATATCTCCTGTGTAATGTCAGCCATCTTCAGTATGAAGCGAGAACCAGACAGATCTTTCTCTTCTCTCCCTTTTCAGTATTCTCAGCAAAGCATTCTCAAAATAACGTCCTGATTCATCTGTTCACCTCCATCAACACACACTCAACCACAGGTTCTACATTTCCAATTAAGTTTATTGGAATCAATGGTCACATGTAAGAAGCTAAATTCAGATTGGCTGATTGTTTTGCAAAACAACGCTATTCAATCTGCAAAGATTCACTTCCATTCTCCATTCCATTCCCATTTTGACCAATTACACTTTTGCCAAGAGTATCAACAAAAGCCTGAGAAACAGCATTTCATCTTCATTCTAGACATATTACAACTCTCAGAATGCAACACTGAGCTCATTTATTTCAGGTAACCAGCCAATTTGTATCAAACTTGCCAGTTCTGAGCAAATGTCAACAAATTAATGATAGGAATGAAACAGATACTGTAGTTGAAGTAAGTTGGACCTGGGGAAACTCAGCAGGTCAAACAGTGTATTTTATGTGGCAGAGATAGAGATACATAACCAACGTGTCGGGCTTGTGCCCTTCATCAAGGTATGAACAAAAATGTAAGCAGGCGCCCAAACAAAATGGTGGAAGGGCAAGGGAGGAGCACTGTCTCACAGGCAGGGGAGTTAATAGGTGGATAAGGGAGGGAGGGCACACCAGCAAACAGGGGGGAGGGGGGAGTAGATCTGTAAATAGAGAGGTAAAGGGATCTTTATCTTTGTGACATAAAGTACTTGGTGATGTGAGTTTCTCCAGGATTGTGTTTAAACTTTAATGATAACTGATTTTCTTCCCATGGATGCCACTGAAATAAGAGACACTCAAGAGACCTCAGTTGATGGAACCAGGGCAACAAAAAAACAATCTACTGGAAGAACTCAGCAAAACGAGAAGCATCAGTGGGAGGAAAAAAATGGGATCCCTTCATAATGGGTCTTGTTGAATGAAATGACGTCCGTTCTTTTCCTCTCACTGATTTGACTTAACCCACTAAGATTTTCCAGCAGATTGCTTTTTGCAGCTTAAATTCTGAAAGTTTTTTTATTATTTTAGATTTGTAGCATCAGCAAATGCTTTGTATCTCAATTCCAGAAATTTTTCCACCTCTCTCCCTGTCCACGTCCATCTCCTATTTGTATCACTCCCAGACAGACAGCTGCAATTAACACCCTACTGCAGATGTTTCTTTTGTACCCTCCACTTCCCTGAAATTTAAAACATCTTTGATTTCTAGTTTTTTCTACTTGGATGTTGGATGAAAGTCATCAACCTGAAGCACAAACCTCTCTGTACCTAAATTTCTTTTTTTTTTTCAGATTTCTAATATTTACAGTCTTTGATTCTGACAATTGTGTGCTTGCTCATTTGATTATATTTGCTGTACCAGGACAATTTTTGGAAGAAAATTTAAACACTTAAGACCATAAGATATAGGGCAAAATTAGATCATTCCACCAATCGAGTCCACTCCACCAATCAAATCTTGACTGATGTACAGATCCTCTCAACCTCATTCTCCTGCTTTCTCCTCACAACCTTTGACACCATTCCTAATCAAGAACCTCTCAACCTCAGCTTTAAATGTTTTGGCCACAGTGCCATAAATTCCATCATCAGAATCATTTGCGTATGACGTGTAAAGTAGCAGACCAAACACTGATCACTGTGGAACACCACTAGTTACCAGCAGCTGACCAGAGGAGGCACTCTTGCATCTGGGAGCAGGAATTGCCCCTTGAGCCTCTTCTTACATTCACTATGTCTTGGTTAACCTTGTGGAAGACATTATCCTGATGATCCCCACACACTCTGATTCAGTTTGAGTTCATTAATCTATCAACTAGTTTTGAATATACTCAGACAATATCCACAGTCTTCTGAAAAGAACATTCCAAAATAAAGTCCCACCATTTGCTCCTCCTTTCATGAACTCCCTTCATCACCCATCCCTCTCCTTCTTTCTCCCTCCCCTGTATATATAAATGACAGAGATGAATCCACAAAATGTAAGTGTAATCTTACAAGTCAATGTTTGTCAACAACAGACCTGCAACTGTACTTATTATAATTTGGAAAGCCTTAGTTATGGAACAGCACGTTGAAGGTCATCGCTATTAGGAAAGAGCAGGTGAGAAGAATACGTAATTGAAGAGCTAGTTATAAAATGCCAACATTTAAAAATCAAGATGGAAAATAACAATTCCCTGCAGACTTTTGTGTCCTCGTTGCCAACACAAGAGCGACTCCAGAAGATTTGTGCCACAAAATAAGACATTAGCTGTTGTACCCTTCTGGCAGTTGGTTGAAATGGAGATTTTCTACTACATGAGTTCTGCAGTCCCACCCCTGCAGTATAGCCTGCTGCGGTCATTTTCACCTTTTTATAGGAAAAATAGCAAGAAATAATAGTTTGGAATATTTGCTTTGGGAAATTTTCAACCAAGGGCCCACATTAGAAATTTTGAGATGTTAATGTGGCAGCTTAAAACGAACTGCTGATGGAACTCAATGAATCGAGCAGCATCTATTGGGCAGGGGAGAAAGGAGGATGATGCTCGACCTGCTGAGTCGCTCCACCAATTGGTTTTCTTTTACTCCAGATTCTGGCATTTGCAATTTGGCCAATCATTTATCAAAATCTGGGAAAACCAGAGATCAAGCCTTCTTTTACTCCAGCAAAAAAAAACAATCCTGCAATCAGCAAGAAGTCGGTCACATGGAATAAGAATTGTTTAATGCCATTTGATTCTACAGATATACTCGTCGTAATTAAAATGACCAAAATAAAATATGAGCTTTATTTTTGTCATTTTTGGAGTGGCATTATGAATTGAATGATCATTGATTATAAATAGTAATCTTTATCTTCATTTGTTGTGTTGAAAATGACAAGAAGAAAAGACCAACTGTTCCATTTAATTTATTTCATATGATTGCGATGCCAGGTTCATCAAAGCATAGACTGCAGGAGCCTTGTCCCAAGCAGAGCAGAAATACAGATTTAAGTAGGATCCCTCCTTCACCCAAAAATTGTCTTGTGGATGCAATCTAGGACCCAGGTTGCATTGGCTTGAATATTACCATATTTGGAATGATCCTTTAGAAAACAGGGATGTAAAGCAACCATATCTTTAACTTATAGATCTGCCTCAAATTCAGTTGCTTATTCATTTGTCAGTTATTGGTGTTGCCCTAAAGGACAAGTTTTCTTAATCCATCTCATTTTCCCAGAAATAAACAAGACAAACAGTAAAATCCCTGTCACCTGGCACCTATAGATGTTTTGATAAATGCCTGATAAATGTATTCTCCGGTTGCTTGAGCCTTACTCTTGCAATGCCTAACTAGTGCACCTGCATTAAGAATAAACAGTTTAAAAGACAAAAACACGATACTATACTTACACAGAATAAACCGCTTGCATGAATATATAAACCTTAAAGCATTTTGCTTTATTTTCAGTCACATTCTTTGAAAATATCCTCCCCCTCCATGTAGATGCCCAAAAGGCGAACATATAATAATATAGATAATTAAACCCCTCTCCCCCAAGTTTACAGGTAAAGCCTCTGACCAGGGAGACTTACTAAGCAGAGCTAAGGGACTTTAAGAGAGTCACCCCAATGGCGAGCAGGATCAACCAGCTCTTCATCCTGGGCGACGCCATTTCTGTTTCACACAACTTTATTCAAACAGCTGTAGTGAGCAAAGCACGACTAAGGCCCTCCTCTGGCTGAATATTTGCTCCCATCTTCACTAAAGGTTTATGTGTTACTTCAGAGAACATTTTACAATTTTAAACTTGTTTATTTTAACCTATTATTTTATACTTATTTATTTTAATTTTTAAATTTATTTTGCTCAAATATTTTGCTGGTTGCTTGTGCCTGCCAGTTGCTTGCAATCCAAATGCCAGGGGTTCATTGTACAAGGTCACTTTAAAAGGCAAACAAGTTAGCTATTGGAACTGGAGTCACAGCAGACCAGGCCAAGTTGGGTCAACAGGTTTCCTTTCCTAAGGGCAATAAAAAAGTTTTTTTTTTAATTTAAAGCAGACTTGAAATGCATAAGATTAAGTTACCAGTTCAAATTACTTCTTTATTGTGGTTAATTTTAGATCAATCAGGAAAATTTTTTTCACTTTTTGGACTTGGTGTCGTCTCTTTCTGCAAACTTTCACAGCTCTCCAAGATATCTCTGGGGGTGGGGGGGGGGAATCAATTAATATTCTTTGCTGCTGTAAAGATTTTGGCAAGTGTAGTTTTTATTTATATTTTGCAAATATGCTGTACAAATTCATCAGTTAGACTTCTGCTTTTCCTTGATTTACAGATGATGAAGAGGGTATGGCCTCGTATTTTGAGCAATGTAAACTTATTATTCTTCATGCTTCCTCTGCTGGCTTCAATCTTTTAGATGTTTTCCAAGATAATATTTGCCTCTTTTTCCACATTTTTTCACATTCAAACAATATGGCCATAATGGCCCAGGTTGGTGTTAGTGGGGCCATCTTAAAAGCCCTGAAAAATGGTAGAGTCCCGCTATCTTAAACTGGTGTAGTTTGTGTAGCAAAGTTCATTTAAAAATAAATCCAGCGTTCTGATCCAGTAGTGAACAGACACATTTCTAGAACAGCATGATGTGTGTCATAGATTGTGGCATTCTCAGCTCCTCGCTACGCATGTTCAGTCTGATGGTCCAGTGGGAAATAGAGGTGCGTTTGAAGAAGCCTTTATGAAAAATTGCAGTGGGATGTAATACATCTCAATCAAAGTGTACTGTTGTTGAAAGGAATAAATACTTGTCATTTTACCTTCATTCTGATCTTCCTGAGAGAGTCACATTTTTATATATAATGAAGTTGAAGGAGTTTTATTTTTGTTGGTCCTTTCCATAGCTTAAGCCAAAACACAAACCCAATACATTGCATTACTCCCCTTCCTTTCTTTTAAGATGTATCTCTTTAAATTATAATTTTCTATTTTGATTAATTCATAGAGGCCTTTTTTTTAACTTTTTCCAAGACAGAGTCAGATTAGAGTGATTAGAAATGGGCCCTTTAGACGACAAGTCCACGCTGAACATCAAGAACCCATTTCCCATTTTGGTCTCCTCACATTCCATCAAAGGGAGGACAGCATTACAGCTGCTGCGTCACAGTTCAATCCTGACCAAACTGTGCTTTTTGCATGGAATTTGGAGATTCGTCTTGAGACTGCATGGGTTTCTGCCACATTTCAAAAACGTGCAGGTTTATGGGTTAATTGGCCACTATAAACTGCCTCTGTTGTGCAGGGGATTGATAGTGGGGAGAATGGAGTTTTTGGGAATATTTGATGTTGAAAGAGGGTTCTGAGGTGTCCATTAGAGATTGAGTAAGGTAGGCCTATTCTCATAGGGTTAAACAAGCATGCCCCAGTTATCTCTTGGAAATATAAGATTCTGAGAGGGATTGGGAGGTTAGAAGTTGAAAGCCTGTTTTCTCTAGCTGAAGTTTCTAGAAGAATCTCAGGATATTGCAATTTGAAGGTAAATCAGTATCACAACAGTGTGATGTCTTGTCGCCACCATCTCAAGGTTGATTGGAATTGGGCTGTGCATGCACATCATATAAATAAAGGTCTTAGGAAATGGCAGAGTGGAAAACTATGTTTAAAAACTAGAAAGGTGCAAGGTATCAGAAAATGAAAGGCAGCTGTTATTCAGGTTGATGGATTTTCAGATTTCAACTTTATTGTCAAAGTATGTACATGACATCAATACATCCCTGAGATTCTTTTTCCTGTGGGCCAGGCAGAATGACCACTTATTGGTAGTGCAATAAAAAACTACACATTGTACTCATGTAGACAACTAGGGCGCAATGCAGAGAGGAGAGAAAAAGAAACAAAGTGCAAAAATAAGCTGTTTTGCATATTTGCAAAATTTGCTGTTGAGGAGAATGATACTGGTGGGGTAGCAGCTGTTCCTGAACCTGGTGACTGTGGTGCAGCTGGTCAGCACACTTTCCTCCATACATCTGTAGAAATTTGTCATTACCAAATATCAGTGGTAATTCCTAGTGGTAATGTGATAGTTACTATAAAAGAGAATTGATTATGGAAGATGTCAACTTAGATATGTAGGGAAGAAAGTGCTGTTGGCTGTACGTGGTGTTAAAACTTTTAACCCATGTACAGGTGTTCAGAGGTGCCAAACCTGAGGTATCCGTGTAAGTAAGATATTGAGGTACTGAGCAGTATTATTTCACAGGAGTCATATCACTTAAAACCATTTTGTATTTGAAGGCTGTCATTTAATCACCTTGTTCTCTTTGCTTGTTAATATTTGAACCTGTCAATTTGGATGCATTATTCTGTGCTTCTCAGGATCCAGTCGATTATAGAGTTGGAACAGAAGCATGCTGTTAGACCACAGGCTGGCAGGTACAGATGCCAACATTTTAGAATAGCAGTTTAATCAACAGGAGAGTTGATAACAAAAATATTCTTTACTATTTGAGAAATATTAAAATTTATGTCATTGTTCGGAGGGGAAGTATTTTTATTGAAGCTGGAGTGCATATTTATGTTACTAGAGGTGCTGCGTTATTTTTTTTAACAGTATTTGATTTTGCTCTTCGAGGACTCCTTCTCCAGTTGCTTTTATTAATCTGCAGATGAGAACCTAGCCACGTGCCGCAGCCACATTTTTGCTGAAAGTAAATGCAAAATAACTTGGAGAGATTATATGCTGAGCTATACATATGGCATATCTCTTTCCCTTCCTGACTGACAAAGAGGAGTAGCAATGTTTTATCTACATCGCTGAATGGTAAGTAGCAAGGAGGATACATTAATCAGGAAAGGTACATAGGTGGGTTAAGCAAATGAGCTAAATAGAGTATAATTTGGCAAAATGTAAAGTTATCGTCTTTGATAGGAAACAAAAGAGCAGAGAAATTTAGTTATTCACCGAGAAGCACTAAATTATGTACAGAGTTGTCTGAAATGCTGGCGTGGAATGGAATCCAGGACGTCTGGCTGCAAATGTACTGGGCTTTGGTGAGGCCACATTTCATTACTGCATGTAGTTTTGATCTCATTTAAAATATATATTTGCCTTGGAGGCAGTGGAAAGACGAATCACTCAGTTCTTTCCTTGAACAAAGAGGTCATCCAATGAGACATGCGAGTTAAAGAAACATATAATCTCTAGAGAGTGGAAGAATGAGATATGGTCTTATTGAAAGATACGATTCTGAGGGCTTGACAGGTTATGTACTTTGAGGAATCCCCTCAACTGTGAACCTGGAACAAAGGGGCATAATCTCTGGATAAAGGATGAACATTAAAATCAGGAGAATTTTCTTTGAGATTTGTGATTCCCAGAGGGCTTTGAATGCTGAGGCATCATGTACTGTATATTCAACGCTGAGATTGATTTTTATGCCACAAGGAAATTGCAAATGGTGGGGGGGTCAGGCAGGATTATAGAGCAAAACACATTCTGCTGGAGAAACTCAGCAGGTCGTAGCATCAGTGGGACACACCACTGATGCCACTCAACTTACTGAGTTTCTCCAGCAGAGGATAGTTTCAGATTACAGCATCTACCATCTTCTGTGTGGCTCCAGGCTGGATCATGGAGCTACGGTTAACAATCAGATCAGCCACTCAAATCAGGTCATCTTTATTTATCGTTCATATCATCCTTGCACAGTAGGACGAGATAGCATATCTCCAGGACCACGGAGCATATTTACGTAGATTTAAGTTAGGAAAGCAGATGCACCTTAAAATATTAAGGTAATTAAGATGTGTCCTCAGCACACTATCCACATCTGCACTGGGAGTTCAGGAGCCTGTCGGCTTGGGGGAAAAAGCTGTTACCCACTCTGGACGTAAGGGCCCGAGTGCTAGGGTACCTCCTGCCAAATGCCAGAAGGGAGAACAGTTTACATATGAAATGTGTAGAGTCTTTCACAATGCTTTCCACCTGCATCGAGTGTAGTAGATGTCCTTCATGGTAGGAAGGCATCCCCCAATTATCTTTTCCACCAACTTCACTCTCCTCTGCAGAGTCTTGTGGTCAGAAGAGGTACAGCTTCCAAACCAGTGATACAGTTGCACAGGATGCTCTCGATACATCCTCTGTTGAATGTAGTGAGGATGGAGGGTGGGAGATGAACTTTGCTCGGCCTTCGCAGGAAGTAGAGGCGCTGTTGGGCTTTCTTGGCTATGGAGCTGGTGTTAAGGGACCAAGTGAGATTCTCTTGCCAGGTGCGATTCTCCGCAAGGTACGCTCTGAGAAACTTGATACTCTTGACAGCCTCAACAGTGGAGGTGTCAATGGTTAGGGGAGCGTGATCTCCCCAGGCCCTCCTGAATTCGACCACCATCTCTTTTTTTTAAATGTTCAGGTACAGGTTGTTGGCTCTGCACCAGTTCGTTAGTGTCTCCACTTCGTCTCTGTATACTGCCTCCTAGTTCTTGCTGATAAGGGCCACCACTGTTGTGTCATCAGCGAAGTTGATGACGTGGATCAAGCTGTGTTTGGCTGCACAGTCATGGGTCAGCAGAGTGAACAGCAGTGGACTAAGCACGCAGCCCTGGGGGGGGGGGGGGGGCATGCTCAGTGTGATAGTCTTGGAGGTACTGTTTCCGATCTGGACAGCCTGAGGTCTCCCCGTCAGGAAGTCGAGAATCCAATTGCCGAGGGAGGTGTTGAGATCCAGCAGGCTTAATTTCCCTATCAGGTACTGAGGTATGATTGTGTTGAATGCCAAAATGAAAGTCAATAAACAGCAGTCGAACATACGTCTTTATTTTCCAGGTGGGTGAGGGCGAGATGAAGGCGGTGGCGATAGCTTCGTCAGTGGAGCAGTGCAAACTGCAGGGGTCCACCGTATTATTGACTGAGCATGCAGGTTCACAGGGGCTAATTCATAGTAAATGGTAGTTAATGGTAGATTTCCACTTCTAATTGAAGGATGTCTCTGGTCCACAGATCACACTCCCCTGCCAATATAATTGTGTTATTTTAAGTAGTCATTCCCGGTGACAAAGGATAACCCTGCTGGGTAAACTGTCCTCATTTATATTGCTGACACTTCCCACAGAACCCTAATTATGTGTCCTTTTGATCGTGTTTCCACTTATCTTGCCTCCGCTGATGATAAATTAACTTCCATATGGGCTGTTGGGCGACTTTTAGTAGCTTTTGTATTTTAACATGGGTGATGATGACATGAAGGTCCTGAGGCAGCTTTCCTGGTCCCAGCAGAGCTTGAAAAACTCATGCAGTTTGGCATGCAGAGTTTTGCCACCAGCCTTCCAGAGCTCTGGGGGGGATTCCATCCCTACCTGCTGCTTTGCCACTTTTCAGTTGTTCAATTGCCTTATATGTCTCTTCCTGGGTGAGGACCTCGTCCAGCTCTAGCCTTAGGGGCTGTTGAGGGAGCTGGAGCAGGGCGGATTCTTGGACTGAGCAGTTGGCACTGAAAAGAGATTGGAAGTGTTCTGACCATCGGTTGAGGATGGAGATCTTGTCGCTGAGGAGGACTTTGCTGTCTGAGCTGCGCAGCGGTCTTTGGACCTGGGATGAGGGGCTTTTAGAGCCTCGTAAAAACCCCTGAAGTCGCCAATGTCCGCGCTGAGGGATCACTGAGGACACAAATGTCATATGGTTCACCCATAGATAGCAAGTGTTTTCATTGTCATTTTTCTTGTTCAATGGCTAACGAACAATATTGAGTGGGGAAGTAAAGGTGTAAACATTAATCCAAACTTTGTTTTTTAACGTTTTAACATCGAACTGGACATTTATTAGTGTTGTCTCTGATCTGGGTATCCTGGATGATGAAGGATAAGTGTTCAGAGGAAATTAAGAGAACAGTCATTTTTTTTTGGAGAACAATAGATTAAAAGTAATGTTATTTGAAGATCTGTAGATTAAAAACAGTATTATTTGTAGATTAAAAAATGCATTATTGGGAAAACTGCAGATTAAAGTGGTATTATTTAGCCTGAACCAAATTTAACTGATGTGCCTCCATGTGACTTGCATATTTTCAGGCCCTTGGTGTCTGGCAGGATTACAGACGTATAATTCTGATCAGGTTTAGACCTTGAATGTAGCTGCAAATGCGTTTATTATGGAATATCATGTAAATATAATTAAAGATTAGGCTAACAACATAGAAATAGGATCATTGTTACAGATTAACATTATGACAGTACAATCAACTTAAATTATGTGGAAAGTACATTTATTATATTGAAATTCTAATTTCTTGTTATTTATTTTGCTTAATTCAAATTAGTGAAGAATTCAAAGATGGCTGAATTATCAGGAGTTGACAGTGAGGCATTTTCCTTTATACAGTATATAATAGCAATGTGTTTCTTAAAATGAATGCTGTATTGTTCTTGATACAGAACAAAAACTCTTAAATATAAGTGAATGCCTTGGTGATGAGGAAGCTTGAAGGTTTAGTCTTTAAAATGAAGTCAGTAGCTACCAGCCAATCTATCAAAGATGAGTCTAAATCAGTTTCAGATGTAGACAAAAAAGTAATTGAGTAATTTTAAGCTTGTGTCAGAATAAAGATGCTTTGAAGTTTATGGATGCATCCAGGAGATCAAGGTGACACACAGGTATAACACACATACTTAAAAGAAACTTTCCAAAAAAAAAAATCATTAATTTTTTCACTTGGTGCAGTAAAGTCCCTGTTATCTGGAATTCAAGCAACCTGGGGGAAAAAAATTGTGGAAAATGAAGAGGTAAAAATGCAAAAGCCTAGCAATCAGTTCGCCAATCCGCGCAACACACGATCTCAAGCAACCAGCAAATTCACTTATCGAGCAACTACTAATCCCCATAGGAGCTGGATACTGGGGTTTTACTGTACTAAGTTTTTATATTAAAAATTATCAAGAAAGCAAGACAAATGATTTTGTAATTTTTCTCCCATTGGCACAAAAAAGTGCAGGAATAAACCCTTCATGTCACAAAGTCAACTTCAGCTGCAAAAATAATATTGTGCATGCTTGCTATGGTCGTTCTGTCCTTGTGAACAACAACATTTTAAGAGTCTAGCTAAAGGAACAACTGGGTCACAGAGAAGTCTGGCCAACTGAATTCAGGAAAACAAAGGCTAAGTTGGGATCATTATTTTTCCTCCTACTGTTATATTACAAGTGAAAGAGAAGTAGGAAACAGTATAGATTTGGATCGGATATAATTGTTTTCTATTTTTTTTTGAAGACTTTATTTAAAATTTTATAACATGAATACAATAGAGAATTACATTTAAAGAAAAATTAAAATGGTATGTTTACAATATTACATCAGAAAACTACACAAAATAACCCCCCCCCCCGTTAATTGTAACACAATACACAATATTAGTAATCTAACTTAAAATTAGTCCAGCCCTCCCCCCCCAAAATAAAGAGTGAAGAGTTAATAAAATTAACAACATTATATATGGAAAAAAAATACCCACTGACAAAAAAAGAGATAAAACTTAACCTAAAAAAAAATTCTAACAACAAAAAATTTTTTTATCAATCCTAAAATATCACGCTTAAACATATATTTCTTTGGCTTGGCTTCGCGGACGAAGATTTATGGAGGGGGTAAAAAGTCCACGTCAGCTGCAGGCTCGTTTGTGGCTGACAAGTCCGATGCGGGACAGGCAGACACGGTTGCAGCGGTTGCAGGGGAAAATTGGTTGGTTGGGGTTGGGTGTTGGGTTTTTCCTCCTTTGCCTTTTGTCAGTCAAACTTAAATGCATATAATTAGCAAACAGAGTCCACTTTAACTTATAAAAAGACACCCTATCCTGAATTGAAAAAGATGTCCTTTTCATAGTCAAACAAAATTTCATCTCCAAATACCACTTATCTAAATAAATTTTTATCTTTCCAAGTAAGTGCTATACATTTCTTAGCCACGACTAAAGCTAAATAGATAAAGGAAATCTGATAATCCTCTAAACCTAAATCAATTAATGATTGCATGTTCCCTAATAAAAATAATTGTTTTTCTATTCTTATCTTTCCCTGACACTTGAGAATTTTGAATCTGCCAGACTGTACTGAGGGCTTTTTCACTTAAGGTTGAAATTGAAGTGAATTATTTATAAGTAGGTGTCACTAGATCCAAGCATAGCTGTGAAAATGCTGGTTTTTGAAAAAAGGACGTGTGGTCCCAATGTCAAAATGGTCGAACAACCGAGATATCGCAGCTGACCAGTGTTGCTTTATGTGGTCCTAAATAAATCACCATGTTTATTGACATTATACGAAGCAATTATGAGCCTTAAGAATCAAAACTTTCCTGTAAAGTAAGGGACCATTTAGCGTCCAACCTTTGTGTGCCTAAGAATAATAGATACCTGCAGTTGCTGACGTGTTGGCAAAGTATCTTGACTTCAACATGTTATGAAAATGCTGTGTAAGTATGCCCCATTACAATCATCGTACCAACCCCTAGACTGTGTAAACTTTAGATTAAATACCACTTTATTTAGTATAAAATTGAATTGCACAATTGTTTTTGATCAGGTATGGCTTGTGGGGACCAAGCAAACTTACAGAACCAAGTTGATTGAATTAAAGGAACAGCATTTGATTTTAAATTAAAAGTTACACCTTGTATTATCTAATGTAAATAATTTGTAAATTTTATAAAGGCCATTTTAAAAAAAATAATAATATCCTAGTGGACCAGATTAATATTTCAGAACAGCCAACAAATACAAGAGAATAATTATTGGCAAAGAGCAGATATAAGGTATTTACAATTTAACAAATGGTGGCCCTAGTGAGTTAAAAATATAAGAGAAACAGATAAGCTATAATTACTGTGTGAAAAACTTGTATTAATTGGCAGCTTTCTTTTGCGATTTTATAACTGATCTTCACAGATGGGATGTTTCTGATTTAAGAGGCGATTAATTTTTTTGAATCTGCAGTGCAGTCTTGTGATCTCACACAAGCGTCTACAACATGCTGGAATAGACTGAGTTTTAGTCTAAATAATACCCTATTCTTTGCTGTCTTGCAAAATTGAGCCTGAACAGATTATTGGTGAGATTTTAAGAAATATTACTTGTAGGAACCTTTAGCAATCTTGAACTTTGTTTTCCATACTTATCACAAGAATGTTTTACATTAAAACCAAATAGCAAAGATTTAAAGCATGTTAATATCAAAATAGTATTCTGAGACAACGATATGTTGATTCCTGAGTAGTAATTTGGATTTATTCCAATCATAAGAACCTTTGTTAAAGTAAGTTTCTATTATTCAAGATATTCTGGACCATTCTATCCTTAATTCATGAATAATTCTCATATCTGTGTGGAAAATGGGCTTGGATTCATTTTCTTTGGTTTCATGTCTAACCTTTCTGTATCTAACCAAAAATAATCTGTATAACTTTGTTTCACTTCAACTTCATTGGCATCTTAATCCTGTACAATTGAGTCTAAATAAAGACATACCTGCTGAAAACATAGACTCGCAATTAACTCTATCCATTGAATTTCTGATCTCAATACAGTGTAAGGATATTGGCCAATATCCCTGATCAGCAGTGTTGGTCATGTCTTTATCAGGATTCAACTGCATTCTAATAAATTTATCTTGCTGCTTTTTGTAATGAAGTGCAATCTCTTGTATAAAAATGCATAATGCTTACCTGAAGACCTACCTGAATCTGCTTTACTAAGCCTTTCTTTCTGTAATTTGCTCTGTTTGCAGAAGTATTGCATGCAAAGTCTGATCTGTATTTTAAACAGCTGTTACACTCTTAATGTATGAAAACTGCATATAGTATTTTCTGACTTTTTTCTGAAGTGGCATCTTGCAAATAAACAGTGATCTTTGAATATTTGGTGGTGTAATGTCATGTTGACTTGAGTCCCCAGAGCAAGCAGTAGGTGCCCTTTTTTGTAAAGCTAATGCAAATGTATAAAAAGATGCAACAAACAAAATAGACATGCAATGCACTGACTGACTAAAATTAAGAGTAGAAAAATAAACATAAATCTCAAAGTATTTTGGCATCGAAAGGCTATATGTTGTAACTTCTCCTGAATATTGTGCATTCTCAATGTTTATAGTAAAAATAGAAATCTTCTGTCGTCATTTCTTTCTTTCCCTGTGTGATCTTTAAACCTTGCTTCTTGTGTTTTTGTGGCCATTAAAAAGGCTCCTTTCCAGCCTTACTGATTTGCTCCATCTGTACCATACTCTTCTTGTTCTTTGCCTACCTTCTGTTACATCTCATTACTATTTTATGATCGAGCCAATGGCATTTGAAGTTTTGTAGTAAAGTTGAAGACACATGTAAGGGGGCAATGACCAAAAAAATCAACGGCTCTGCATTGCATGAGTGTGAGAGCAGCCTGGGCTTGTTTTGGAAGCAGGAGACTGGAAGCAATGAGATAGAGGGAGGAGGAGAGCAGTCTGGAAATAGTTGTTGTACAGTAGATTTAACTAATCCCAAAAACCTGGTGAGAATCTGAGGATATGCTGTGAAGGCACATTTAGAAGCAAGTGCTCAGCTCTTTTTGGGTAGAATTGGAATTGTGTTTGGAAGTTAGCATGAGATAGCACAGAGCCAAATTCTGAGACTGTCATTAGGTTGGAGAACTAAGGAAAAAGGCATGATTTGGACATTGGTCTATATGAGCTTGTATGTGGAAATATTGTTTCAGAATTAGAACATTAGGCTTAAAATAACAGCAGTGAGCTAATGCATTAGAGTCTGAAAAATTAAAGTATGTAAATGAACTGCAGGAAGTCAGAGATGGAGCCCTTGGACTATGCTTGCAGCAGATCTCAGCCTTAGATTTCATGAACAATTGGACGTTTTGTTAGCTTAATCCGGTTGCCCCACAGTGTCACATAATTAAATTGAAACACATCAACAAATTTGCAAGAACATGGCTTTCACATATTTTAACATAAATACAATTGACGTACATCCCAGGTCAAGTGACATTCATAGAAAGAGAAAAAGAATTAACACTTCAAATTCAAGTAATCAAGTATTAATAGCTAACAAATAATTTATTGTAGCTATCAAAGGAAGTTCTGGTAACAAAAGTGAGAAGAAACGTACCTGATATTCACAATTGTTTTAGTTTACATACTCAACAAATTAAAAACCATCGTGATAAATGCCAAAACATTATTTCTGGAAGGACTATGACTACTGATGAGAGCAACTTTCTCATAAAACAAATTTGCACAGAAAATTGAAATTAAAGTAAGAAATCATGTCCATAAACTATGAGCTATCATATTTCCATTATAGTGGGAGGCACATAGAGATATTAACAAACACTGTCAGTTTTATCCTCTGTGCCTAGCTGGGTCTGTCAACAGCAATTCCTCATGTTAAGACCTTTAAATCTGTAAAACAAAATTTGTGTGAATAATTCTATAGGCCCTAATCAAAACAGATGTTACAAACAAAAGAGAAGGGCAGTGGAGAAAAAAGAGCTAATCTTCCGTGTTAAATATCTTTCATCAGACTTCCACTGAATTTAACAATTGTTTTTCCCTTTCTGGATACTCCCTGATCTGCTAAGATTGTCACTGTTTTCTAATATTCCAGACTTCCATCATACTCGGGTTCCTATTTCTACCACAACAGTTGTATTAGTCCAGACGAGATCCAATAAAAAGCCGTCATGAACTCGGCATCCTCTGAGAGCAACATTTGCCCATCAGGTCCCTCTTAAATCTCTTCTGTTAAAGATTTCCTTTCCCACCAAACTTATCTTGGAAGAAAAAAAATTGTATTTATCTGCCTAGTTTAAAATAAATTGAGCCACATTACAAATGTTCACACCAGCTGTAGTAAAAACATTAATGAATGGCTTCCTGCCTTTCATTGATTGTTTTGCTGTGTGGGCTTTAATCTCAGCTCTACCTTTGGAAGGAGGTGCTGCTAAAAGGCAACTGTCCATTGGAAACTGGAAAATCGGAGATTTGTTTAAAGTGGCTTTGGACAGGTTTCAGCATCTGGTTCTGTGGATGAGTACAAAAACCAGCAAATTCATTGGCTTCTTTGTTTTGATAGAACATATCCCAAGGGAGATTAGAATGTTCTCTTGAATTATTGTAAATGTTTAAATTGATGATGGAGGCACTTTTTTTAAAATTAAAATTTAGGTAAATAGCACAGTAACAGGTCAATTCGACCCTACGAGTCTGTTCCACCCAATGGGAGGAATGGGAGGAAACCTGAGCCCTCCGGAGGAAACCCACGCAGACACGGGAAGAACGTACAAACTCCTTACAGGCAGTGCGGGATTCGAACTCGGGTCCAGTCCCGATTACTGGCGCTGTAAAGGCGTTGCACTAAACACTAAGCCACCTATATCATTAAGTGGATTACGGGTTTTTTTATTTCCCCCCCCCCCCCCCTTAGTTATGCCATGTTAAAAGACTTCTACTCAATCTTTTAGGCTGACTAGCTTGAATTCTAAAGTTTACACCAGCTTCTCCACATCCCCTGTCTCGAGAAAGGATTTCAGCTGAAATGTCAACTGCTCTTTTTCTCTCACTGATGCTGCTCAAACTGCTGGGTTCCTCTAGCAGGTTGTATTTAGCTACAGATTCCACCAGCTGCAGTCTCCTCGGTTGTGCATTTTTTTTTGCAAGATGGACAAGAGGGGGAATCCATCCAAGCTCATTTTCCTCTTTTTTTTTGCTGTGAGTTTCAGTGCTAAGTAGTGGTTAGATCAATGTTAATACAGAGCCAGCGTCCCGAATTTGAATCTGGTGATGTCTTTAAGGAGTTCTCCCTGTCCCTGCATGGGTTTTCTCCCGATGCTCTGCTGTTCTCCTACCCTTCAAGGTGTACAGGAGTTGGAGGTGATTGGGTGGCACGGGCTTGTGGGCTGGAAGGGCCTGTTACCATGCTGTATGTCCAAATTTTTAAAAATAATAATTTAAATTGAAGTAACTAGCAAAACCTTTCTCACCTGAGAATTAACAGATCACTTGATTTCTTACTAAAGATAAGCCTGAACCAGAAAGTTTTTTTTGTATATGATGACCATTATTGATATCATTTGAGTGTTTTCCGTCCTGGATAGTGGTAAGTCTGACTACCCATTGTACTATTCTTTGACATTTAGCCCTCTGTGGGGTGAACCACACCTCCAGCATAAGCTTCTTTGTTTCCCTTTCTCCTCTGCTCTCACTTAAAAGCATCCCACGTACCATCACTGAATGGTTTCCTATTATGAGTCGAGCAAAATGTCAAGTTGGATCTGGAATATCAAAGAACACAAGAATTAAAACCACCGGCACTGTTTTGTGATTTTAATTCGGAGCTCCCTGTATCAATAATTTAAAACCAACATCTTGACTATTTTCGGAATAGTATTGGAAGCTGAAATTAGGTTGGTAAGAGTCAATTATTGTACCAAGGTGTGATCTATCATGGGAATCTTTAGCAGTAGTATTGTGATCAAGTCTCTAGCAGTCTGAGTACTGACATGAGGGTCACAATTCAAATCCCTGATGATAGCGGGATTTAAATTCAAATAATCAAATAAATTGTTGATTACTAATGGTGATAGCAAAACTACCATATTGATATAAAAACCTGTCAGGTTCACTAATGGCCAGGGAAGGAAACCCCCTGCAGTCTAAATGTAGTTGGCTCTTGCTATCTGAAATGGCCCAGCATGGAAAATTTATTATGGATAATAAATGTACTCTTCAGAGTTTATTCACAGCTGAGAACAAATCAATAAAAAGAAATGTACTTATTTTAATAGCTTGTTCAACAATCGTTGTTCCAATAGAACGGCGTTAAATCTGAGTAACAATTTAATTAGATCCAAGAAAATCTGCAGGCAATGTGATAGTCGTTTACACAAAAATGCTAGGAATAACTGATCCAAGTAAACATTGACAATCTCCATCTCTGAATGTTGGTGTTTGAATTCATTCTTACAGACTGTTGATACTTGAATAGATAATTCCTCGTGATAACTGTATGAAATCAAATGACGAGTTTTGCTTCTAAAGTTAACAATGAGACTCGCAGTTGAAGTTTAAATTGTGATGAACTGAAATTGCAGTATTCAAAGAAAATTAATGTTTATCTTGTGATGAATATTGCCTGCGAGTTTTTCTTTCGGTTCCACGTTACTCGTTTATTCTGACCTTCGCTGTTGGTGATCATCTGCATTTGCTGCAGACTTCATTCTGGATTTTATCAGCAATAAAGGGAACGGAAATCCAGTGTAGGAAATTAAACATTACTCATCTTCTTCAAACCAAAATATTCCAGTGTCATCGTTTGATCTGTGTATGTTGACCATTATTGGACCAAGATTAGTAAATGGCAATTATGTCATGGATTTTTTTTTCTAATTTCGACATAACTTGTTCATAACTTCCTAATCAGAAATAAGCAATGAGGTTGGTGGTGTTATCAATGGTTACAGTTGCAATAGGACAAGTCCACAAGCAAGCAAATCCTATTGGTACTATAACTGCTGAAGAGGAGTGAAACACTGGCTAAGGTGACTTATCTTTGACCTCAGCTTGGTCCAGATCAAGAATTTGTGATGTCAGATGTCATGGGCACATGCCATTCTGTGATTTCAATACTGGAGTTCTGCTATTCACTGACACCTAATTGGGCTGTTTAAATTCTAGTTGTGTACATTTTCACTGAATCGGTCTAAAAATAGCCAGGGGTTTAACCTCTTAAAATGCAGAATTCCGTCACAAATTGAGGAAATTAAATGTGTTGCCTCTGGGAGCCTGTAACAACATTGTCACAATCTAGAGCACGTGCAAAATGCCTCAGAATTAACAAACTGCGTTTGATTTGTGAGAAAATATTGATAACACGTTATTCTTCAGCTTTACATAACCGAAGGTGACTGTCAAATCTACTTGACAGTTTATGTTGCAAAACCACTACCTTCCACATGAGTGACTCTGAGCCCAAACAAGAAAAGACATTTGTCAACATAAGGCAAATCACTCGAACTCTTAAAAGTTTTTTTTTTCTTGGAATATTAGCGGGAAAATAAATGTTGGAGCTGTCCCTCAGTAACAGCAAAAAAAATGCTAATCGTTTTTGACAAGTTCTTTTAATTTCCTGAAGCGGTTATCAATTGGAACTTCTGAAAATCATATAAAATACTGATAAATAAATCATTCTGCTGAATTGCAGATAAAGAGCAGGGAAGAACAGCCACAGATCAGTTTCAGGTCTTTGCAATTCTTTTGTACAATTAAGTTACCCAGGATTTAAGAAACCGGCAAAAAAAATTGCGGAAAATAAAAGGTGAAAAATACTGAAGTTTAAAACTAGTGCGCCTCGCTGTTAGTTTGCCAATCTACCAATCCTCATAGGTGCCGGATACCATGGGTTTTACTGTATTTTTAAAATACCTTTCTACTACATTATAGACATTTTTTTTTGGAAAAAATTCAAAGTTTGAGGTCAGTGATCAGAATTCACTGTTTCTTTCAGATCTGGATGACTTTAAGTTCGACCCGTTTGGTAATTTCGGCAATGGCTCTGCAGTGAGCAGTTTAACCAGTTATGATTGGTCTGAAAGAGAAGACTCCGGCAGCCAGACCAAGAAGCAGCCGCCTTTCTTTAATTCAGAGGGCAAATCCTCATCCTCCACCTCTGTGCTTCAGAGGAAAGAAACTTCTTTCGGCAGCTCAGAGAACATCACTATGACGACTGTCTCCACGGTAACAACATTTTCGGCCGAGGATGAAAGCTCCAAGAGCAAGTTTGATGCCTTTGGAGATTTCAAAGAAACTGCAGAGCAGACCAAGGAGATAAAGCAACGTGGTAATGACTTTGGGGACTTTGCAATTACTTCATCCAGGGAGGGAGAGGGTGCAGTGCCCAATGTGGAAGGATCAGCCGTGGATAATGCTGGGCAAAAGAGTGACGATCCTGTTACTAATGGGGTTGTCTCTGAAGAAACAAAAACTGAAGCATTTGATGAATTTGGGGAATTTCAAAGTGAAAAACCCAAAATTAGTAAATTTGATTTTCTAATGGCTAGTTCCCAGAGCAAGATGAAATCTAGTGAAGAGATGATCAAGAGTGAAATGGAAACATTTGACCTTTCTGTACAAGGTATGTAATGACGGTCTGTATCCAGTTCTAAATTGATTTCATTACTACTTAATCTGAAAAGTGGCTGCAGAGAAAACGTGTCCTTGGTGAAAAGAACATTTTGATCTTGAATGGCTAGAAAAATGGTTATTCAAATTTTAAAATAACAAGAATATTATCTGTCCTAAACTTACAAGGTCCAAATTGATAGACTCCCTGACTAACTTGCTACAAAGTGTGGTTGAACATTTCCTCTATTGGGTTTCCTTTTGAAATTAATAGCAAATATCTTAAATGTAGGCGATGTCCCAAGGAACTTTGTGAACGCAAGATTGAACCGTAGAACATTACAGCACAGAAACTGGCCCTTCTAGTCTGTGCCGAACTATTTTTCTATCTAGTCCCACTGACCTGCCCCCAGTCCATATTCCTTCATACCCCTCGCCCTCATGGACCTGTCCAAATTTTTTTAAATGTTAAAATTGAGCCCGCATTCACCACTTCAGCTGGCAGCTCGCTCCACACACCCACCACTCTCTGTGCGAAGAAGTTCCTCCTAGAGTCCCCTTAAACCTTTCCCTTTTCACCCTTGGCCCATGTCCTCCGGTCTGTACCTCATTTTTATTGAAGAAGGTTCAGTTAGAAATGGTGTTCAGTCATCATCTTGGCCAAAGAGTGGGTTTTGAGGAGGTTTTTAGAATGATGAGAGAGGTTGTTTCAGGAAGGTTTTCAGAGTCCCAGGTAGCTGAAAGCATTCTCATTAATGGAAGGAAATCCCTCCCCATCTCCGATCTATCACCTACCTGCTGAAATCATAACTTTTAAGATTGCCTGTGACAAATTTTGAATTTGAAGTAAGATCCATTTCTGTGATAATGTGATATTTTTGTCTTCAAAACATTTTGAGATGAAAGAGAAAATTATGCTGTTTGAGAGTTGGGTAAAAAAAAGTCTGTCATTGCAAAATATTGACAGAAGAAAAACGTTCTATCAGTGATTGAGATCTCAGAGAGATTCTTGAGCTACAGTGAAATCCAGCAGTTTGAATCGAAACTCTCAATACATTAACTGGTACATTTTTACATTTCATGTCTAATAGTTAAACCATATTCTAAGCATTGCAGGCTGTTGTGAATGGAGGGGATTTTCTCACACGATTGACAAAAGCCTCTAGAGTGAGAACTACTCTTTTCTGTGGTCAGAGATTTTCACATACAACAAGACTTCAATAATCCGGTGTCCAATTGTTCAAAACTGCTGATGGTCCAGCATCTGACCCACTCTTTGTCCAAAATGTACATTGGGCTTCCAGAGCACATGGGGTAGACAATCAGAATGGGCAGGGCTGGGATCAAGATCCAGAGGTGCGAAGGAGCCAAAGTTGAGGTCTGAAACACTGGGGAGGGTTTGGAGCCAGGATATGAAGTGCTTGCAGATTCATAGGCTGAATAGCCTATTTCTGTTCCTAAGTTCCTATATTTCACACACCCTTTCAACATAAAGGTTTACTGAAACATTTTGCAGATTTCTGTGTCAAACTATTTTTTAAGAATGAAATGAGTGTGTTATGGTATTAATAGGAAAACATCCACTAGTCCAGAAAATCTGCTAGTTCAGCATAACTGAAGCCTCGAGCATGCCGGATTATCAGTTCAGCACATACTTTTTATTAGTGTGACTTTCTGTCAAAATTCTTGTTTTCTACCTAAAAACTGCAGGATCTCATAAAAGGAGTCTAAGCCTGGGGGATAAAGAAGTAACCCGTGCTCCACCATTTTCAGAGCAAGCTTTCAGGGACCGGTCAAATACACTCAATGAGAAACCAGCTGCACCGCTGCCTGTCATCAGAGACAAATATAAGGACCTAACTGGAGAAGTGGAGGTAAAGAGTCTATATTGAAGAAATAATGGTTAAAAACTGATATGGATGAGCTTTGGAAATTCCTCTTTGCACTAAATACAAATATTCAGAGTTTCATTTTTTTTCTTCTTCTATAAGACAAAAGGAATGTTTTGATGTGGTTCCTTTCCTAGCATTCTCCTTTCTGAATCAGGTTTTGGGTTCAAACCCATTCCAGATACTTCAGCAGAGAGAAAAGCTAGTTGGCGATTCAGTGCAAGAGCTAAAAGAGGGCTACGTTATGAGAGATTCGGTACCTTATTTAGCCAAGGTTATGTCTGCTCTTTTATTCACACATAACAGATACCATGGCACTATTCTTCTGAGCAAGCGAACCACCCTCGTGTCCTATCTGGTATTTATGCCTCAGTTGGTATCAGCACAAAGCAGATAGTTTGACCATTGATGTTTGTGGGAGTTTGCTTTGTGCACATCTTGCATTACATAATGACATTGCCCGTGAAATGATTTAGGGCATCCCCAAACCGAAGCCCAAAATAAAGCAATTTTTAAAAAAATACAAATTCTTTGGCAAATTTCACTAGTTTGCTTTCAGAACCATTTTTAAAATAAATGAAGAAATCTTTGGAAACTTTTTTTGCAAGGCATAAGGAACTGTTGGGTGAAATCAGCAGGTTAATTGGCATCTGTAGAGGCAAAGGGGTGGTTGACATTTTGGGTTGAGACCTTTCATCTGGAGGGAGGATGTAGAGGGAAGGTAGCCAGTATATTGGGGGGGGGGGGGGGGTGGGTGCTGTCGAGGCTGGTAGGTGACAGGTGGAGCCAGATGAAGGGGGTGTGGAGTGATGGTCATATGGAACTTGGAGAAGTAGTTGAGACTGAGGCTGATATGTGATGATCGGAAACAGATAATGAAAAAAAAATTAAATGGAGCTGCGTGGGAGCCAGGTGGGGCAGGTGTAAGAGAAGTGAGTAGAGGAGAGGAAATCTAGGTAGTTTGGGCAGACGGGAGCAAGTGGGGAAGGATGATGGTAACGGGGTGGGGGGGGGGGGGAGCGGTGTGTGGAGTGGAAAAGATGAACAGAGGAAAAGGAGCCTCATACTGGTAGGGGTGGAAAGAAATCAAGTAAGTGAAGGGTTTAAATATGTAATGTGTAGGAATTTCCAACAGCTATCTGATCCTTGAACCTCACCTTGGTGCACTAATCATAAACTGCTCTGACAGCACAAAAAGATTACGCACCTATCACAAGTCACTTTTTTTTGAACTGGGATTACTGTGAATATTATCTATCTTGTGTAGTTATCGTCTCTTATAATTTAATTCGATTAATTTACTATTATATATTTTTTAATGTGCCGGTTTGACTGCAGTAAGAATTTCAATGTTTATGTACATGTTGTACAATGTGTATGACGAAAAACCACCATTATCAATTAGCTTCATCTAAAATTATCTATCGTATCTGTCTCAGGAAAATGAACGCTATGCTTATGAATGGCAAAGATGCTTAGAAAGTGCATTGCAGGTAAACCTTTCAACATTTTAGTTACCAATGTATCGAAGTGGTATGCCAGAGCAAGATCATTCACTATCATGTTCACTGCCTGGTGTAATTTAGTGCAATGTAAAAATGAGTTTCATTCTAAAGTAATAACTCTTGGTCACAATGGTGTTTTTATCCTTCTGCTGTTGAAACATTCATGCATTTTTATGTTAGCACTGCATTTAGTTATCCACTTCCAGGACATTTTCTTCTGTTCTTAAATTTTTGAAGTTACTCCAGGTTTGTGTTTTCCTGTGTCCCAGTTTGCATTAGGACTTATTTTCTGGTTCAACAATGCTTTAATTTCGCAGTTCTCGTCAATGTTATTAAGTTCCCATTCAGCCTTTCATTTTCGCATCCCCATCCTCGTGTCCTTCTGTGATCTCTGCACTCCTTTAGTTGGAGCCATTTTAAAAAAAATTCAGACACCCAGCATGGTGTCAAGCCCTTCCAGCCAAAAGCTTGTGCCCCACAAATACACCAATTAACCTACAAACCCCGTATCCTTTTTTGACGGGTGGGAGGAAAGTGGAGCACCTGGAGAACATACAAACTCCTTACACACAGCGCCACATTTGAACCCGGGTTGTTTGTGCTGTAATAGCATTGGGCTAACCACTAAACGTGCCATCCTCTATTCACTTTGCCCAACCATTGATGTCCATGCCATCAGATAAACATGCCTAAATGCTGGAAATATCCTGGATTTTCTAATTTTTCATTCCTCTCTTTTTTAAAGTGTTCCTTACAATCTCTCTTGCCTAACCTGGTAAGCACGTGGATGAAAGTAAAAAAGGAAAATAGAGGGCTATGAGATGGGGAGGGGTTATTTTTGGGTGGGTATATATGGGTAAGCATGACATTCTGGGCTGATGGGCCAGTACTATACTGTAATGCTCTATGTTCTCTAAATCCATCCTTTGGGCAGGACCTTGCTGAGCAATGCTTAACTGAGCTCCATGCAGAATGCCAATCTTGCTCGCCCTTCGTAACCTTGATGACCCAAGAAGATCAGAATATCGAACTTTGTAACAGTTGGCAGTATAGTGCAGAGATCTCACCCTATTCCCCCCCCCCTCCACCCCCCTGCCCCAAAATGCCTATCATAACTTTGCTGGAAGCTACAGTAGCTCTGACTGGCTCAGAATCTGAGATGCCTTTTCCCCACCCAGTCTTGCTGAAATTTCTCAAATTGCACATAACCCCATGCCTTCTTTCCGCTCGAATGGCTGAACATCAGCAGTTCTCTTTTAGAACTACCAAACACAGAGAGCAAGATTTGTGCTTGATATCACATGTGTACTTTTCCTCGCTGGTATATATTTCTGTGAAATACCTTGGAACACAGAAAGCCTATAACACACTATATAAATACATATTTATTGAAAGATCAACTTCAAGATAAGATATTAATAAAATTTCAAATAGCTGACAAACAATTTGTGAATCTATTGATTACAGTTGAGTTATTTCTATTTGAAAGACTGTTCAATTTTCATTAAGGGGTATATGAATTTGTTAATTGTTTTGTTTCAGTATGCCTTTTATATTTTGTTGTAACTGTCTTACAAAAGCTCTTCAAACGTTTCTGTTTCAGGTGATCAACAAGGCCAGTGAGACTTTGAATGGAATTAGTAGTTCAGCTGTGTGTAGTGAAGTCATTCAGTCGACCCAAGGCATGGAATATCTCTTGGGTATGGAATAAATGGCAGCAGTTATTAATTAATTTTGATATTAATACTCTGGGGTCACTTATTGTTTCGTGAGGTCCTGAGAATATTTTGCCCTCTAGGATAGGTAACAGCAATATTTCAGTCTTATAAAATGTTAAGCATTTTTTAAAATCGTTCCAAGTCTTCAAGTGTACATATTAGAAATCCTACTCCGTACACTCTACTTTGTGATCGAGGTTGAGCAGATGACAGGCCTTTTTTTGGGGGGGCATGTTATGTTAAGCCGGCAGTTGATTAAAGTTAACTATTCGTCCTACTTTCACTGCTGTTCTCTATACCCCCCTCCATTATTATGTGACAATAAAAGGAACCTTCAATATGTGTTTTTAACAATTTAGCATTCAGTTCCATGTGGGAGCATTTCTCAAATCACACACTGCCTTCAGTGTCAACTTCCTTAGCTATTACCTTTCTCATTTATCTCCACTCTCCCCCACAGATATATGAATGTTTGTGGGAAACGGTTACATAGCCAATGGAAAGCCTTCCCTTATCTTGCTGGGTTTGTGATACCTGGTGCAGAAGATCTTTGTATTGATTGCCTATTGGCTATTTCACTGCAGAGTGTTTCACTGTTGAGAACATTACTGTCTATGCACACATTAGTCTACATGCAATTTCTACATCTGTACGCAGAGGCCACAGTTTGTACAGTAGAAGTCGAAAATCTGATTGGGCCGGTCCAAATTTTTAGAGTTTCCGGATTCATGGAAATATGAAAAGAGAAATGAAGAAGAGAGGAACAGGTATTTTTTGAAGAGAGGAACAGATATTTTTTGAAGAGAGGAACAGGTATTTTTTGATTGTTCAGTCATTGGCAAAGACAAAACGCTTCATTTATCAAAACGAGGAGTTTTCAAGAACATTATAGCATTGTCGCAGTTCGATGGCTCAACATGACAAAAATTAAGCGATTTTTCTTTCGTTACCAAAAAGAGCGTGCAATGCTTAAAATTATGTTTAAAAATGAACATAGTAAAAGAAAAATACAGTATAAAGAGGTACAAGGACTGCCTAAAGAAATCTCTTGGTGCCTGCCACATTGACCACCGCCAGTGGGCTGATCTCACCTCAAACCGTGCATCTTGGCACCTCACAGTTCGGCGGGCAGCAACCTCCTTTGAAGAAGACCGCAGAGCCCACTTCACTGACAAAAGACAAAGGAGGAAAAACCCAACACCCAACCCCAACCCACCAATTTTCCCCTGCAACCGCTGCAACCGTGTCTGCCTGTCCCGCATCGGACTTGTCAGCCACAAACGAGCCTGCAGCTGACGTGGACATTTACCCCTCCATAAATCTTCGTCCGCGAAGCCAAGCCAAAGATACAGACGAAAGCACAATTATATTAGACAAATCAATGTTTACTTTTAGTGTATTTACAAAACCTTTTATATAAAGTACAAAGTCCAATTTATTTGATCTCTTCTGCTGCACTGCTTGTTGCCAACTGTACATCTGAGATGCTCGCGCACGCACGCACGCAAAAGCCTGCTAAATTTAAAAAGTTTAAGAGTCTTCAAAAAGGTCCCAATTTCTGGCATCCGGATTTCTCAACTTCGACTGCATGTTGAGGTTTCACACTGAGCATTCAAAATTCCTTTATTGTCATAAAATTAAAAGTAGTGCAATAGTTGTGCACAGTTGGTGCTGTCTAAGTTCAGATAGGAGTTGGCAATGTGGCTCATTGATCACAGCTTGCTACATATTCGGTGAGTCATTCTTGCCACATTGGTGCGATGTTACTTGTGTCCCATACAGAGTGCCCAGGCAGAATATAAGAATATTATAGAATTTTAGCTTGCAGTGGTTGAAAGAAATAACAAGAATATGTGCTATTAAAATATGTTAATCAGTGAGGAAATTAGTTTACTTTCAAGTGATCTTCAAGATAACCAAGATAGAATAGTTTTCCCAACAGTTAAACTGGATGGAGTCTACTGTAGTTTGCATGTACATTTTAATGTTGGTTTATTGGTTCTTTGCATTTTACACAGCAATTTTTGGGAATAAAAGTCATTTAAGGTTTTGATCTTTGCAAGTCCATTTATTCTCTTCGAAAGCAAAGAGAGAGAGCATTTGTTTGATGCCTCAAATATTTATTTCTTTGCTTCCTATTATAATTTTTTTCTGCCTCCACCTGTAAGGCTTATGTTTGCTGCTCTTTTTCACACAGTTGTAGAGCTCTAATATATTTAAGTTACCTAGAGATCTAAAGAGATAAAACAAAACTTAATTGAAATCTTTTTTTTTTCTCTGCAATGTGGGCAATCTGTGAAGCAACTCCATCCAGTTAATTTTAGTTAATAAAAGTGGACAAATACATGGTTAAAAGTAGAACACAAAGAGTAGATGCAGATAAGTGCCAAATGCTGAGCTGGTGAAATGTGTCTGATGACAACTGGAGAAATGATCCCCGTTCATTTTTGGACATCAGGGTGGCATAATTTTGCACAAAGGGAAGAGATTAAACGGAAAAATGATTGAAGGCTTTGATTTTATTGAATGGTGGAACGGATTCTTGGAGCAAAAAGAATTTAGTCCTTTCTTGCTTATGTTCTTAATTTGAAATTAATGCTGTTGTATTTTAAAGACCAGAATAATTCTCCCTTTGATCTTAGTTTTCATTTAGAAAATATAATTAAAAGAAAATAATTAATTTCTGGAATATAACATTACTCTGAACAGGATTAATATATTATGAAGATAATTTTGCATAAAATAGATTAATTTTTAATTCATTGCCTGTATTAGAAAAAAAACATACAGGGATTTTTTTAAATCGCAGGGTAATTGACATATTAGGGCCCTGTTACCGTGCAGTATGACTAGATTTTTTTTTTTTTAATTGTACCTTTTCTCTTTTTTTAACCTGGTTGAAATTATTTTCAGGTAATTACACCAATGCCTTTTTCCACTGACTGGAGCACTTTCCAAGTCCAGAACTAATTGCTGCAATTAAGTCAACATTTGTTACTTGATGGCAAAGTAGTACAGATTGTCACTCTTTTGAACTTTAAATCAGACTGTTGATTATAATAAATGGCTGGTGAAGGTACAAAATATGAGGTGACTTTCATTTATAATGCACTGCTCCAGGTGTTTTTTTCTACAGTTTTGCCATAATCCTTTTAGCATAACATATTTCTACATTTCTAAACCCATGTTAACCACTAGAACTGATTATCTCATTTAACACTCAGAATGTGTTCCAGGAATGTGAATAGCGGTGAAATTCTTTGATCATGGCAGTGCTGCTGTACCAGAAATGTGGCAATTCCATGATGTGCCCACTATTGCATAGTTCTCTACTTGGATCCTGATGTGAGCCCCTGCTCTGTGCTCACCCTCCTGGAGCAGTAAAGTCCCACCCATGTCAGTAGGCCGGTGGTGATCATTGCACCCTGGCTGGGCTACTCTATGCAGATGTTACTGAAGACTGGCAGCAGACCACAGACCGCTTGAATCCTCCAATCTCTTGGTGGATGTGGTCTTGGCCATTGTCTCCCCAGTCTTTTGGCTGATTTAAAGTTCAAAAGAGTAGCAATCTAGCCTGGGGATTTCTGTGAGGGAGCATTCAATGACCAGCAATTAGAAAGGCAGGAGTTTGTGCCCAGTTTCATGGCACCAAAGTGCACAGGATAAGTGGATGTCTTTGGTAGAGCCTGATTCCAAAGCCAAGTGTGAGATAACAAATCAACACTGAACAACAAACCAGTGTATGATAAAGTTCAGATAATTATGCTTCAGTGGGCTGGACTATATAACATAACCTAGGTTTTACATTAGCAAATAAGTAGAAATTCTGCCTGGCCGGCAGGAATCTCAGAATTGTCATGTATGTACACTGACAATAAATCTGAACTTTTTACGATGACTCCATAGACCCTTCATCAACTGTTCCTTTGTCTTCGACCTGAAATGTCTTAACTATCTTTTTCTACAGATTCTTCCTGAGTTTTCCAGAATTTTCAGATTTCCACTATCACCACTTTTTATTTTCACCATCAACTTCACTTTTTTTAATTCTCTTGAGTTATGTTTTGTATAATTTGTACTTTGATTTTTCATTTAATTTTGAGATGACTTGCATTCAGTTTGAGAGTCAGAAACAGGTGGACGTCAAGATTTGAGATTGCTTTATGTCATTTAATAGTTCAGAACATGTAATATTGCGTGAACTTGTCTTCTACCTGCTATAAGGCAGACAGACAGTCGTTATTAATGTCACCCAGTGCCCTTAACAATATGAGGAATAAAGAAGCAACAGAGAGTCCCTTCAGAGTCACTGAGTGACCGTGGATTCACCTCCAGCGCTCCTGCAGCCACACAGACTCCTGTTCGATCTATCGGCAACCTGAGGCCCATATCCAAACCCCCGATACCATCAGGAAGTCTTCAGCACCCGAGAGCCTTCTTGCCCTCAGCACCCTCGCGAATCCCGGCTCTGATAACCTGGTTCCCATAAGCCAGTCCAGCAGGGCGTGCAGGTCTCCCGACCACAAGTCGCCCACAGCCTTTGTGGGTACCTCAGCTGCTGAGCCCCTCGCTGGTCCGCCGCTGTATCATGGCTGCAAAATAACGAGGCCTGTTATGTTAATCCGATCTCTGTAGACATTTCTGAGAGGGCAATGCTTCTATAGAGTTCTCTGCCCCAAGGGTGATATAAACATTAGAAATAAATTAATGAGAGTTAAATATTTGAAAGATCAAGAAATTGAATGTTTTGGGTAACTGGCACAGAAGAGGAGTTGAGGCCAGCTTAGATCAGCCATGTGGGGCAGGTTTGAGGGTCCTGATGTCTGACTCCTGCTGCTAATACCTAGTGTGTTTTGTTAAACTGAAACTTGTGTTTTTCTCTCTCAGTTTTTATAATTTTAATTCACTAAAGGCTGTTGGACCCTTTTCCGTATGTTTATTCTAAATCATTCTTGGACATTGATTTTCCACATTCTTTTTTTTGATCCTAGGGATATTTAACATGTATGTTTACATTTTTGAAAGCTTTAATTGACTTAGTTTCGATCAACATCTAAGGCAATGTTTTTTATGTTGCAATCTCTTCATGTATTTTATGTCCGTAATAGAATCTTCGTTCACCTTAGTTGTTCACTTAACTAGTGTAGAAGAAGCGTGCTCCAAAATTAATCCAACTTGTGGAGGAAAGACAATAGTTATTTGATAAAGAAGTACAATGACTGATGTTGATGGAATCTTAAACAATCTTAAACAATCAATGAGATTCAGGAGCAGCATCCATGGGGAGAAATGGTCAGTTAACGTTTCAGGTCTTCACCCTTCATCGAGTATAAGTAGGATTATGCTTCAGCATCTCGTTCATTGCTCCACAGCTGCTTGATGTTGGACACGTTTCCAGGTAGCCTGGATTTGCTGAATCAATCTGAAACATATTAGGTGTGGTTTCTGGTTACTGCAAGAACCTTCCTTAGCATTCAGCATGAGTTCTGTCCATTGATGTCCTAATAAACCAGTCCCAAAGCCCCAGATTTCTTCCTGATGGGTCAATTTTTCTCGAGCTTTGAGAAGAACTTCAAAGTACAATATTATTCCCAAAGGTAATATGAGTTATAAATATTAATTGGACTCTTGCTGGTTCCATGCTCTTTTTAAATAAAAACTGTCATGTTGATCTCGTTGTCCATGCCCAAAGCTATTTTAACATAAACTGAGTCAGTAGAAATGAATTAATTATTTCAAAAATAGTAAAATTTAGCATTGTCTTACAAAAATTACCTGTCAACAATATTAAATTTCTAATTATCAGTCCACCTGTCCGTTTTAGATTTTATACATTAATGGAGCGCCGTGCTTTCTTTAACAGGGGTAATAGAAGTGTATAGAGTAACCAAACGAGTTGAGCTTGGAATCAAAGCCACGGCAGTGAGCAATGAGAAGCTCCAGTTGCTGATAAAGGAAATAGAAAGGATTTGGAGTAGTTTAATGATATTCATGTCTCTCACCCCCCTAACGGTAAGGCTTCCACTTTATTTTGAAATGAATTTTATTTCCAGTCAACACAATATCTTTGAACTTCCATTGTATGCCAAACTGCAGCTTTAATATTCCAATTGATCATTTCTCTGGGTTAAAAAGTGGAGATTGCTTTGTACAACATTATTTTTGGAGAATTATGGATAATATAACATGCTGTTTTATTACAGACTGAGAGCTACATCTTGGGTCTTAGCAAATTTAATAAAGCTGGTTGTATTTTAAATAGATAATATGTATATGGTTTCACCTTTGGAGAGTGGATCGTATGATCCTATCTCAGCAAATTCACCTTGTTGACTCAATATTTCATTTATTCCTTAAGATTTTGTTGAGACTCTAGTTTTCAGTCTAATAAAGAGCAGTGAAATAAGGTGTATGTTAAGTGTATCTTAATAAGGAATTAATCCCTTGAACTTCATCTCTTATCTTGAGTTAAGTGTTGAATTAAGCTAGTGAGCAATGACTTATTGCTGATTTCAACTTGGAGATCATTTACCAATTTTCATATTCTAGTAAAAAAAAATTCTTATACAGTCCGGAGGTTTTGTTAGCATTTTGCCATTCGTAGTCTTCATTCAACCGGATACAGCTTTCTTTGTTACTTTCAAGTGTTGTAGAGGACATGGTTTAAGATTGAAGGGGGAAAATTATAAGGGGAACATGAGGGGAAATTTCTTTACGCAGAGGGTGGTGGGGATGTGGAATGAGCTTCCGGCAGACGTGGTCGAGGCGGGATCATTGGTTACATTTAAGGAAAGACTGGATCGTTACATGGATAGGAGGGGACTAGAGGGGTATGGACCGGGTGCTGGTCAGTGGGACTAGGAGGGTGGGGATTTGCTACGGCATGGACTAGTAGGGCCGAACTGGCCTGTTCTGTGCTGTAAGCGGTTATATTTACATGGAGAGGAGAGGACTGGAGGGGTATGGACTGGGTGCTGGTCAGTGGGACGAGGAGGGTGGGGATTTGCTCCGGCATGGACTAGTAGGGCCGAACTGGCCTGTTCTGTGCTGTAAGCGGTTATATGGTTATATTTACATGGAGAGGAGAGGACTGGAGGGGTATGGACTGGTTGCTGGTCAGTGGGACGAGGAGGGTGGGGATTTGCTCCGGCATGGACTAGTAGGGCCGAACTGGCCTGTTCTGTGATGTAAGCGGTTATATGGTTATATTTACATGGAGAGGAGAGGACTGGAGGGGTATGGACCGGGTGCTGGTCAGTGAGACGAGGAGGGTGGGGATTTGTTACGGCTTGGACTAGTAGGGCCGAACTGGCCTGTTCTGTGATGTAAGCGGTTATATGGTTATATTTACATGGAGAGGAGAGGACTGGAGGGGTATGGACTGGGTGCTGGTCAGTGGGACGAGGAGGGTGGGGATTTGTTACGGCTTGGACTAGTAGGGCCGAACTGGCCTGTTCTGTGCTGTAAGTGGTTACATGGTTATATGGTATATGTAGATTCAGGTTTCTTGTTGAGCTCAGAAGCTGATGTAATTTTCCCCCCATGAACTGAAGCCCAAGTAGCTTTCAGCAGATAGTCAAAGAAATGTTGAATGATTTTAAAATAAGATTTGTCAAATGTACATTGAAGAGAGAATTAAAAATGTGAGTTTTCTTCCTGTGACTGCATTCCTGTGGAACGACGCAGAAGGTAAGGAAATGTTTCATTTTGTGTGTGTCGGGGTTAAATTGGTAAGGATGTATTACATTAATTTATGAAAAAATTTATTCCCAGTTATGGCATTTTGAGTACCTTGATGGCTAAATATTTCACACTTGTTAAAGTTTAATGTAAATTTATTATACGACAAAAGAAGAGATTAATGCAAATCATACTGAATTTCAGTAATATGCTATGAATTCTTCGCAGATCTCCATCAGTAATTTTGAAAATTTTTACAGTGATTCTTGATGTGAAAGTGGCAATTTAATAAAACTGATTTTACTTCTGTTGTTTCCATGAGACAATTTTTTTTTAAAATCACCATATTGTCCTCACATTAAGTGCAGTTACAAACATACCTTAAAATAATCTTAAATACCAAATCAAACTTATTAAAACAGTATATACTCTAGTTACTGAAGTGGATGCTGGAAAGCTGTTATCATTGCTGGGTAACTGTATTTAAAAACACATGCATGAAGGTTTAAACAAAGCTGCACTGGCAAAAGAAATTGTTTTCCTTGAACAGCGATGAATTCTCAGATCCAATGATCTTCCATTACACACTGGCTTTGATTTTATAACCAGAATCCTTCTCCTGAATTATTTTAAAGTTCAGTGGGCCAGTTTCTTCGTTAGTACAGGTACACAATCCTTTATCTGGAACAATGTGTTCCGAATTTCGAATCTTTCCGGATTTCAGAACAAAAGCCATTTGCCCCAGATGCCACCTCACCCGCCCGAGTTGCGCTGCCGTCTCTTCCCCCTCCCCACTTGCCAGTTTTTGGAGCTTTCTGGATTTTAGATGTCCAGCTCAAGGATTGTCTATCTATAGTACTTGTGTCCCATCTTTTTTGAAATGCCGCTTAAAGGTCCAGTCATGAAACCGCTTGGACAATATAAGCAGTAAAACTGATCGCTACAGCCATAACCTATTTTTCTTTCATGCCTCAAAAGAACCCTAACTTGGAAGAATCGATTCCCAGTGTAACCAAATTGAGGTGCTTTGACAAAAGCTATAATTGTTATATCTGCTCTGGACCAGCCATAAAGCTTGCAGGAACTGAATGATTGAGTGAGAGAGAGCGGTGTTCTTTTATTTTACTGCTTTTCATCGGTTCTTAAATTTCAGCCTTGGATTGACCAAAGTTGTAGCTTCCCATTCCACTCAAAGAAAGGGATTGTGGGAAATCTTGCTAATGTATTTCTCCCCTCCTCTCTCTCTGCACACACAATATATTTTGATATATTGATCTAACACACACACACACTCTTCATAGATTTTATGTTACTATTGCAACTGTTATGACAATTGTAATCAAAATGGAGCTTTTGTTGTCAGTAGTTCAACCCCCTAGTTTATTCAGCAATCTTTTAACTAGTAATTTGGAGATCACTTGCACTTTTTTACATCTGGAAAATGTTGGTCTTTTGTGAGGGCTGAGACTGTACAGTGTTGGATGAAGCACTCTTGTAAACTTTCTAACGCATTAGACAAAACTGATTGTCGCTGTACTTGGATGAAAGTGCTCACTTTAAAGTATCTCAGAGTATAATCTAAAAGAATTCAAATTCAAAATAACAGGAAAGAGACATCGGGATCCATCATTTAACATTATGTCTGTGTAATGGAAAGATCCAACCAATAAATCCAATTTAACTGAATCTTGATCCATTTGCATTCGTTGCAGCCAGATGAAAACTCTTTGGATTTCTCTTCCTGCATCCTGCGTCCTGGAATAAAAAATGCAAAAGAGTTAGCCTGTGGAGTTTGTCTACTTAACGTTGACTCCAGAAGCAAGGTAAATGCAAGCTTAATAAAGTGTTCTCACGTTGTAGCAATTATTTACTTAATGAACTAACATTGCGATCGGTAACTTGCATAAACAGTCTCGCCCAGTAAACCTCCGTCTGTAGCTATTGATGTGTATCTTTTCCTTCACTAATAAATTAAAAGCTGCAAAGTATTTTGTGGTTTTCGAGCCTTGGTTACACAGCGTTATTGGACTGCATTGGAGCTCCTTGCATCACCGCCTCAGTTGTCCCAGTCATGCACTGTCCATCACCACCAGATGGCTAAGGGCGTAACAAGGCTCAGAGGGAACTAAATCATATTCCTAAAACTTTTAGAAGTTGCTTGATTGCCTACAAAGAGGCACTAACCAGCATATGAAATTTCTTACCTGAACACTACTCTACTGAGTCCTTTCAACCAATGTGAAATAATAAAACGAAGCAGTATGAGGGGATAAATAAAGGATTATTTGCTGACTTTCTAAAAAAGAAATCATTTCCACTCATATTAGTACTAAACTGTACACTGACTTCACATCTCACTTGTTCCAGAACGAAGAAAACGTGGAGGACCACCCAAAACACGTATGACCTTCTAAAAGCTATATCTACATCTTCCAAGTTACTATGGAATTGGGCTAAATTAAAATGACTTCTTGAACTGGCTACAAGTTGCTATGGAATTGGGCTAAATTAAAATGACTTCTTGAACTGGCTACAGGGATAACCTTGATATCTTATTCCTTGCACGATCATTTTGGGTCTTGAGTTAATTTGAAATTGTTTAAAATCTGTCGTCTCTTTTCACCTGCTGAAGAGTTTCTTTTCCTGATGGTGTTGCAATTGTACTTTTTTAGATTGCATGGGGAATTTGGTGATGCCTGGATCAAAACTGAGTGGTTTTAACATGCATGTTGATGAAAGATGATGCATTTTACTAATAACAATGAAATTTCTTGCAGTTAACAAATACAATATATTTTAATGATAGAACATATTTGTTGGATGCAGTAAGGCATTGCTTCCGATGCAAGTTCTGTACCTAAATGTACAGGTTTAAACATATAAATGTCTGTTTTAGTCACAATAGAACTGCTTTATACTGTATTCATTTTTAAATTTAGACATACAGAATATTAACAGGCCATTTTGGCCCAGAAGTCCATGCCGCCAAATTTACACCCAATTAACCTAGACTCCTGATATGTTTTGAACGGTGGGAGGAAACCGGAGCCCCTGGAGAAAACCCATGCAGACATGGGGGAGTACGTGCAAACTCCTTACGGACCGCGCAGAATTCAAACCCTGGTCCCCATCGCTGACGCCATTACAGCGTGGCACTAACCGCCACGCCAACAATGCCACCCCTTTATTAGACAATTTAGAGGACTGATTACCTTTCGCCATGCAAATGCACAATCACCTGAATCAAAATAATATTTGATCCTTGTGATTCAAGATGGAGTTTCATTCATCAATCAGTGATGCATTTGTTGATGTTGACAAGGGGCTGTCAGGTACATTCAGCCTGACCTGGGAGTTAAGCAGTGAATCCTGGTGGATAAGAAGAAGAAATAAGAGGAGATGTAGTCATATGGACCCTTGTGTATATTCCGTCATCTTTGATATGTGGTCTCAACTCTGTTTTCCTGTCTGACCCCGTAACGCCTGACGCTCTTATCTCAGTCAAGAAGGTACTTCATCACTCTCTATCCGAAGTTCTCCATCTCAGAGACTGAACAGACATTTCGGACCTTAGCATTTCCTCAAAGTATAAGAGAAAATAGAGAAGCAGCTGAATTAAAGGGTGGGGGAAGAATGTGAGGGGGAGTACAGATCAACTCACAAAAGGTGTTTAATTGGATATGATAAGAGGAACGGTGAAAATTGATTTTGGTTTTGTGAAAAGAGAGAGAGAGATAGAGTTGGAGGAAAAGAGACAGGAGAAAGAAGATGGGGGAAAGTTCAACGGAAACCAGAGCCATTGGTGTTAATGCCATCCATTTTTTTTCACATTTCTCCAGGGTCGGTGCCAGAACAAGTCTTAGTGGGGGGGGGGGGGGGGGGGGGGCATTATGGTACCTGCGGGAGGGGAGCAATCTGACGCTCGAAAACTCGCTCGGGGGGGGGGGCAGAAAGGGGTCACTTACCATGTTAATGCGGAGTCCCGTGGTCCATATGCCATGTGCAGCCAAGTTTCTTCTTGCGCGCACACGCTAGTGCCGGCTGGCGCATGCACAATGGATTGGAGTACTGGGGCCACTCCTGTCACTTGTGTCAGAGGTGCCGACACTGGATTTGTCTATACGACAAATTCATGACTAATTCACACATCAAACGTCATCAGTTGCCTTCAATTTAATGCTTGCTACTCATCCAGGAAGGCCAGTATTTCTTACTGTGCAAGCAACAGACTAATTGATGTGTTCACAACACTTATCAACCAATATTATTAATTTATAATGTTGGTGTCAGTAGTTTTGTCCTGCTAATCCACAGGGGAATGCGTCAAGCCATGGGCAATCCAGACTAGGAAGGTCCAAGATTCAAAGTCCAAATTTATGACATCAGATTCTTTTTCCTGAGGGCGAGGCAGAATGACCACTTATTAGCACAATGTGTGCATGGTGGAAACCGCTGCTGTTTCAACTTGAGAGTGGTGCAGCAAAAATATTTGCTTCTGACCATTTAGTGAAATTTCAGATGGAAGAATGCACGGCCAGCTGAGAACACAAGCAGGTTTTCTCGGTTATGTAGAAGCACACAGCTGTTGTTAGAAGCGTTCTTTAATGAGGGGACAGAATGGACAGGGCATGTTGGATTTTGCGCGATGATACACCATTCCACGGCATATTAAGATACTGGAACTACAAAGACATATCAGAATGGTAGAATATTTCTCTTGAAAAGCCTTAAAATTATAGCCCTTGAGTTCATCAATGCGCCTGAATTCAAATTACACTGTAATTGTCAAAGTATTAATTAACAGATTGCAGCAAGAATCCATAGTTAACCTTTCGAATGGAAATGGAACAATGCATTGGATTTAAAGAATGATTGCAGATAATTATGTAGAAAATTAGTTGTAATTTCTTCTGTGTAGAATTGTGAAACCTCAAGAGAATTTTCAAAATGGAAAGTAGGTGTTAAGGAACTCTTCATCTTGAGTGGGAAGTAGGTGTTGATGAACTCCATCTTGCTGCGGAAAGGTGTTGAACTCTTCATCTTGCTGCAGAAAGAAGGTATTGAGGAACTCTTCATCTTGAGTGGGAAGTAGGTGTTGAGATCTTCATCTTGAGTGGGAAGTAGGTATTGAGGAACTCTTCATCTTGCTGCGGAAAGAAGGTGTTGAGGAACTCTTCATCTTGCTGCGGAAAGGTGGTGTGGAGGAACTCTTCATCTTGCTGCGGAAAGAAGGTGTTGAACTCTTCATCTTGAGTGGAAAGTAGGTGTTGAGGAACTCTTCATCTTGCTGTGGAAAGAAGGTGTTGAGGAACTCTTCATCTTGCTGCGGAAAGGTGGTGTGGAGGAACTCTTCATCTTGCTGCGGAAAGAAGGTGTTGAACTCTTCATCTTGAGTGGAAAGTAGGTGTTGAGGAACTCTTCATCTTGCTGTGGAAAGAAGGTGTTGAGGAACTCTTCATCTTGCTGCGGAAAGGTGGTGTGGAGGAACTCTTCATCTTGCTGCGGAAAGAAAGTGTTGAGGAACTCTTCATCTTGAGTGGAAAGTAGGTGTTGAGGAACTCTTCATCTTGCTGTGGAAAGAAGGTGTTGAGGAACTCTTTATCTTCATCTTGCTGCAGAAAGACAGTGTTGAGGAACTCTTCATCTTGCTGCGGAAAGGTGGTGTTGAGGAACTCTTCATCTTGCTGCGGAAAGAAGGTGTTGAGGAACTCTTCATCTTGAGTGGAAAGTAGGTGTTGAGGAACTCTTCATCTTGCTGCGGAAAGAAGGTGTTGAGGAACTCTTAGGAACTCTTCATCTTGCTGCGGAAAGAAGGTGTTGAGGAACTCTTAGGAACTCTTCATCTTGCTGCGGAAAGGTGTTGAGGAACTCTTCACCTTGAGTGGAAAGTAGGTGTTGAGGAACTCTTAGGAACTCTTCATCTTGCTGCGGAAAGAAGGTGTTGAGGAACTCTTCACCTTGAGTGGAAAGTAGGTGTTGAGGAACTCTTAGGAACTCTTCATCTTGCTGCGGAAAGAAGGTGTTGAGGAACTCTTAGGAACTCTTCATCTTGCTGCGGAAAGGTGTTGAGGAACTCTTCACCTTGAGTGGAAAGTAGGTGTTGAGGAACTCTTCATCTTGCTGCGGAAAGAAGGTGTTGAGGAACTCTTCATCTTGCTGCGGAAAGAAGGTGTTGAGGAACTCTTCATCTTGTTGCGGAAAGAAGTAGCGTTTTCAGGACTCTGTTGTTCTGTTTAACAAAAACAGTAGAAGTGTGTTATTCTGGCTGGAAGCCCATGATTAGTGGTGGTCACATTGGATCGGTGTTGGGATCCCTATTGTTTGCGATAAATTTAAATGACTTGGAAGAAAAAGTAGATGGGTTAGTAAATTCACAAGTTATGCAAAGACCTTCTACAGGGAACCCTGCCATTGGAGAGCAGCAGTAATCATCAAGGATCCACTCCACCCACCATCAGGAAAGAGGTACAGGTGCCACAAGATTCATAACACCAGGTTCAGGTACAGCATCTACCCCTCCACCATCAGACTTTTCAACAAAAAACTCATTCAGGGACTCCGACTTTTGCACTTCATATTTTTTTCCTCTCTGCATTGCAGTTTATTTGCATTACTTTGTTTACATGTGTAGATTGACAACCAGCAGGTAATAATCCTTGCCTGCAGGAAGAAGAATCTCTGGGTTGGATGTGATATCATGTCTGACAATAAATTTGAAATATGGTGGAATTGTGGGCAAAGTAGAATATAAAAGTTACAGATAGAGACAGAAAAATGGCAGTTTAATCTGGGTGAGTGTGAGGTTTCGCACTTCCAGAGGTCGATCGTAAGGATGATGTATACAGTTAATGACCAGACTTTTAAAAGCATTGATATGCAGAGGAATTTGGAGGTTCAGATCCATAGCTGAAAGTGGCCACACAAGTAGACAGGTTGGTAAAGAAGGCTTGATGAATGTTTGGACAGGACATTGAATGTAAAAGTAAAGAAGTCGTGTTTCAACTATAGAAGACTTTGGTTAGGCTGCACTCCCCATTACAGGAAGGGTGTGGAGACTTGGAAAGGTTCAGAAGAGATTTACTAGGAATGTTGCCTAGGTTAGAGGGTGCAAAGAGGAGAGATTAGATAAACCTGATGTTGGAGACTCAGGAGAGACCTGATAGAAGTTGATCATACTATGAGAGGCATAGGTGGAGTAGACGGTCAGAATCTTTTGGGAAGGGAGGTTAGTTTAGGGAGATGTGCAGAAACATGGTTTTTATTCAACAATGCTAGGCGCCTGGAATGGGCTACCAGAAATAGTGGTGGAAGCAGATACAGTGATAATGTTTAACAGGCTTCAAGATTGACACATGAATATGCAGGGGAATGGGGCATATGTATCATGTGCAAACAGCAGAGATTTAGCTTAATTTGGGCATCATGTACAACATAGATATGTGGGCCGAAGGGCCTGTTTTCCTTGCTGTACCGATCTACGTTCTATGTAGTAAAAACACAATGCTGGAGAAACTCAGCGAGTCAAGCAGGGTTCTTCATGCATCAAAAATAAAGTCACATAACCAACGACTTGGGATTGAGCCCTTCAACAGGATATTATTATCTTTGCTATATAAAGTACCCTGTTTGACCTGCTGAGTTTCTCTAGCATTGTGTTTCGACTTCAACCACAGTGTCTGCAGACTTTCATGTTTTACTTTTCTTCTCTGTAGCTTGTTTTGAATTTAAATTTAGACATACAGCACGGTAACATGCCTTTTCGGCCCACAAGTCCATGCTGCCCAATTTATACCCAATTAACTTACACTCCCAGTACATTTTAATCAGTGGGAGGAGACCAGAGCAGACACGGGGAGAACGTACAAACTCCTCACAGACAGAGTCCCGATCGCTGGCACTGTAAGTGCATGGCGCTAATCGCTACACCAACCATGCCTCCCTGAATGAGGCTTCAAGGAAAGTGTGAATGAGTAATTAATTTGGGGTATATTCTACTGTCAGACTATGTATTTACACCTCACTTTTCCTTATGAAGAATGCCTGATGAACTTGTTGTTTTGAGCTGCACTTTAGCACAATTTATTGTTAATTAGCACGGGATATTCCACACCATGGCCCTATCCTATTTCTCCTTTTGTTTACCTGGATTCATAACAAATGTTGATTCAGAATTGAATTAATATGCTAAATGCATTCACATTATGACATATTTAAATCCCTCATTTTACCAAATGAGATGCCATTTACATTAGCCAGATGTTCTCCCAGAGTAATTTTTGTCAACAATATCACTCGATCGGGTTTTTTAACTCTTAACTCTTTTTCATTAACACCCCTCCTCACATGCTGCTCTCTACTTGACTTTTCCTTAAATAAACTGCTTTGATCAATCTATCGTATTTGCTCATGAGAAAAGCACAGGAATCAGGTGAGGGATTTGTGCCTGCCAAATAGAGGTTGACTGTGTGATGCACGTGACATGTATTATTCCATACCTTCATCCCACTGAGGTTAATGAAATTAATTTGCAGCATTAACATCTGTCAAATTCTGTCCACTGCAAATTTTAACCTGGAGTTCAAATCATTTATTTATCCTTTCATATTTTAATGCAATTCTGACCTATAGTTTACATTTACACTCTGCCAATACTCAAATTTGATCTTTGAAGCCTCATTTGTTCCCTGCTCTTGTTAGATAGAGTTCATGGAACTAATTTCAGTGCAGAATAATTCATTCTTCCATGCGCATTTTTATTGGGCTTTGGTTGGAGGAGGCAGCTGCTTTAAAAGGTGAGCATTACTTGAAAATCTCAGACAATCCAGGGCCAGATATACTAGTACTCTTTATCTTTGCTACATAAGGTGCACTGTTTGACCTTCTGAGTCTCTCCAGCTTTGAGTTTTTACTTCAATCACGATGTCTGCCAACTTTCGAGTTTCACTCTTTCAGTCTGTAAGCTTAAATAAGCTTCACTTCTCAACTTCTCAGGGTACAGCTTTCCTAATGCTAAAACAGTTTAGACTACAATTCTAGTTGCCTGAGGCTTCATAGATCAAGTACATTCACCCCCCCCCCCCCCCCACCCAGTGCCTTGTGTGGTAAATTAGGCACTAAATTTTTGAGTGAAGTCTGACAAATATTGTGTACATTCTGGAACTATTGCTTAAGGAATACCTTGTGGAAAAATTCTAATTAATAATGGTTCAAATATGGTCATCCTTAATCAACTGACCAATCAAATTACAAGTAGAAATAAATGCATCAGAGAAAATAATTACAGATTATTTTTGGTTTCTACTAGTTTTAAATGTGGCATGCTGATTCAAGCACTATAACCTCTGAGAATTTGGCATGTCATTTAAATAGATTTCAAGTCTACTTTTATTCTTGTAAGAATAACTTTTAACTCAAGAAAATTTGATTTCAAAATTCCCGTATTTTGTGAGTAGTTCATAATACATAATATGCATTCTTCATTGACTTTTCATACACATTTTACTGTATATATTTATGTATAGTTACAACTTACAACAAATTACTCACCTCTTCCCCATCTCCCCAAGTAAAAAGCTGTAACCTTTCAATAAGTCATGAGGTCATGGCAACAGGCCCTTCAGCCCCATTTGTCCACACTGATCAAGTTGCCTCTCCATACTCGACCCGTATCCATATCCCTCTGCACCTATCCTATCTCTGTACCTGTCTAAATGTCTTCTAAACGTTACAATTGTACCCACCGCCATCTCCTGTGGCAGCTTGTTCCATCCTCTTTCTGAAAATGATGTCCCTCTTCCCTTTTCAAATCCTAATAAAATAAGGATCAACGTTAAATAAATATCCTCGTGCAGATTGTACCCTCCTGATTTCTGGTGCTTATTTCAAGTCCCTTCTCCTGCTTTTGTCCATCTTCTTTCAAGCCCACGAGAAGTTGGGAAATGAGATTTTGATCGCAATACGAACCCAGTGAAGTAAAGCCAACATCACATGCTGAAAAGATAGCATAGCCTATGCACGGTTCAAAGTTGAATTGATGATCAGTGTACGTACTTGACATCACATTCAACCCTGAGTTTACTGACTTAATGTTGCTTTGCCAGCTCCTTACTTCAATTTAAATTAAATTTAAATTTAGACGTACAGCACTGTAACAGGCCTTTTAGGCCCATGCTGCCCAATTACACCCGTTTGGCCTACAACCCCCAGTATATTTTGAAGGGTGGGATTTGAACCCAGGTCGCTGGCACTGTAACTACTGTCAATAAATGGACATGGGGAAATTTGAGCCATAAATATGTTAGTAACCCTGTGGCTTTAATGCCAGTCCTTCTACATGTACATACAGTAACTACCTCTGATCCCAAATGTGCATGTGGACATTAATGTATGTTAACAATCACTTCAGTTTTAATCTGGTTGTGTTTAACCTATATTCTTATCATTCTTTTCTAGGCCTTTAATTCAGAGAGTGACAACTTTAAGTTATCTTATGGGGGTCACCAATATCATGCGAGCTGTGCCAATTTCTGGATTAATTGTGTGGAGCCTAAGCCACCAGGCCTCATCCTACCAGACCTGCTCTGACACATTTTCCTTAGGAACTGGATGCTGTTAAACTTGTCTGCTTCCTGCACCTCATTGACATTTTACACAAATCAGTGGATAATACAGGGTAGCCTGTAAAGAAGATCAATGTGCAACTTTTATTTTTTTAAGTATATTTAATCAGTTATTTACATGAGTTCCTGTCTGCAAAGCAAGATTGCATAATGTCTCCTTCCAAAACTTACAGAGCAGCACTTTGAACCGAAACAGGGACATTCTTAACCTACTTGTTGCTCATTACTTGAAATCCAAAGGTTCCTGCTGCATTCAGCCTTAGTTTAGATGTTAATATTTTTAAATGGGGAGTCTTATTATGAACTGTTAATTCATTGGTTTTTTTTAATTATTGGAAAGAATACTAAAAATCATTATTTTAAATTATTTAACTATCTGAGTCAAATGAATAATTATATTGCTTTCTGTCCTTTAGTTCTCTGCCTGGGTTCTGGGTGACATGAATTATGATGGTTGAAGAAGACTGCACAGCAATGGATGTAGAATTATCCTAATTTTAGGATCAGAATTTTTGTCTCGATCCCCACATCACTATCCCCGAAGCCCAGGCAGTGCACGGCAGAGTGGACATTAAACTTAAAAGATTTACGGAATCTAAGGGGACAAATGATCTTAAAAATGTGAAAGCTATGAGAAAGATTCTGACCTTTTTTTTGGTGTGTGTGTGTGTGTGTTTGTTGAGTACACCTTCATCATACATAGTGAGATTGTGAGCACTTAATTTCTCCTCCAGAGTGTCAACCGAAAGCCATTTTGGACCACCCCATCTAGCCTCAGATTCAGATTAGAAATACATGCGTGTTATGCCCCCAGCACTCATAAAGTGTCTTTACAGGGGAAACTATGTAAAACGGGCACCATCACACCCGTGTTTGCTGCACCATTATCATATGTGACCTCAGTGAAAATAGAAATAGCCAGCTGAATCAGTATTGATCTTCTTACACCATACCCCAAGGTAAAATTAGCCTCAATGTATCGAGTTATCTCAGTCAAGGCATTTTTTTGTCGCATTTCCTCAAAGCGTGCTTCAGAAAGTTTTTTGTTAATTTAGAAAATATTGCGGAAAGAAGTTATAAATATTCAAAAAGAAATTGAAGTACCCGTTTCTGCTTTTAGTGAGTTTGTCTGAATTGTATAAATTAAATGTTTGAAAGTGTCCTATAAAAAACCATCCCAATTTCTTGGGGCGAGTTCCATGTTCTTTAATGGTGTGCAATTTGTATTTTTACAGGTTTCGTATTGCCAGGTCTAAGGATTTGTATTTCAGCGTATTATAACGCCTCTCGATAATAGTCTGCCTCCTTCCCCATCCTCCATCCACCGCTTCGGCCCTCACCCACTTCCCACCCATGCAGATCTTGCACAGCTCGTGTGTTTTTGAGCTGATGTGAGCAGGCTGCAATTTATTTGTGCAAATGGGTTTGGGGAAAGGAGGCTTGAGTGGTATGCTCTCCATTACTGAAATGGGAAGTTTTGCAGTCGTGAGGCCCGTGATACTTCCTCTGGTGAATTGAAACTTGGTGATTTAAATGTGAATTTTAATTGGAGTAATCTATTTCAGTATTTGATTTTGCCGAGCTTTTTTTTGGAATGGATTTTTTTTTTCTTGTGCATTCTCTTCTGGTTTAAATTTATCCAGCAGACTTTCTGTTTCATAATAAGCTATTTCAAGAAATATTTGAATTGTTGCTGGAAGAACAGCAATGGAGCACTTTGAACATTTATCAGAATAGGATGTAGTGAAATGGCAATGAATCAGATCTGAGACGATTACAAAAATACTCTCCACGATTGTGTCCTTTTAACGTTTCAGAGATTCAGCTGTGACCTTGTGAACTGTAAACCTTGGCTTTGATGTGAAAGATTACACGTGAAGTATTTCAAAAATAACCTTAACCATTAGAAAAGTTAGTCTGAGCAGTATTTGAATTGTGTGAACTATCTGAAGGATGATCCAAACTTTGTTTGGTTCTGCAAAGGCACCGGACAAATTTTTTGATGCCTAGTGAAGGGTATTTTGTGTGATTAGGCTATAATTGTGAAGAAATGAACTGCTGATGCACTTTCTACATTCCTTTTTACCAGCGTTGACAAGTTTTTTGAGTGATGCTAACGTGTGGTTATGGCTTTGACCGACTCTGCCTGAATTAGTTTTATTTGACTGCCTTTTGTCTTCCTGTTTTTAACTGTGAACCATTCAAAGTTGGGGGGAAAAAATTAGGAATGTGATTAAAGTGTTGAGCCCATCACCGAAAATGCTGCCGTCGTGATCGTGCGCCCCGCTTTAAGCCTGTTCCTGTTAGGGCCTTTGAAAGATGAAATGGACATGATCATACATTCCTTATAAAATATTAATCAATAAGAATTTTAATTTGGAATGGCTTTTAAATTACAATTTTAATGAAGAATTCTTGATGATGATAATATTTGTCAATCGATGTTGTTGAAAGAGCCAACAGCATTTTTTTTGTTGTTTTTATAGTGTAAAAAGTAATAGATGAAGAATTAAGTGTAAATCTCCTATTGGCAGTGTCCTTTTTCTATAGTGACTCAGTCCCGGAGTTAACATCAGATTGGATTCCTTTTCATTGCCAAAATTCCAGTGTCCTAGGTTACTGTATCCAAGGTTACACTCCAGTTGCTGTAGAAACCTGGCGAATCGTACCGGAATGTGCGGCAGCCATTCCCGTGCAGCAGGTGTTGTGGACTTATCATTCGAGCATTAAAGACTATGCTTCAAATAATTTGTCAGAAATCCTTGTTTATTCCCCATGGATTGAGCCCCACTTTCAATTTTTTTTTAAATTCAGGGTTTAAAACATTAGTGCTCACTTTTTACTGCAGGATTTGGATGCAGAAACTAAATTTCTATTGTTTATTTCTTCCATTTCATTTGCTTTTCCAAAATGTCAGTAACTTTGAAATTAGACACAGAGAAGTAACTCTTGATTTTATACGATCAGAAAATACTATTGTAATCTATCTGGGCCTATCTCAGTTTCTCAGAAAGAGCCTGTCCCATAAAACCTCTCGGATTTCCAAATCAGTTATTTAAAAAAATTATGGTTCACAAGGGCAATTTTCAACTTTCAAGCGGAAACTACAATTTTGAACTCCATTACTTTATCTTTCTTGCAGTGCAATAATGGATGTGCAATTAATGCCAGTGATAGGTTAAATGGCCCACTGTAGCTTCCTCCTGGTATGTAGGTGGGTGGTAGAATGTAGGGGGAGATGATGGCATTGTGGAGGGAATGTTGTGGTAGAGTTCGTGCAAAAATGGTGCATCAGGGATGATCTTGGACCAAAGAATAGATCTTAAGAACTGTTTGCATTGTCAGACTTTGAATATATTCATCTTCATCTGTAGAATTTATTTTTATATCCATCGTGAAGCATCTGTTTAGATGAATGTTATTTAACTCATTCTTAGACTGATTTAGCCTTAAATAAATGATCACCTGTTTACATTATACTATTAGTCTAGGCCATCTATTCTCAACAGGGTCCCTACAACCTCCCTGGGAACCACAGCACAATGAAGTAAAAGCCTTGTTCTCTTTTCACCTCACGTAACATAAACAGTACGGTTGGTGTGGGCGGCACAGTTGGCGGAGCGGTTAGTGCAACGCCTTTACAGTGCCATTGATTGGGACTGGGGTTTGAATCCCTCGCTCTCTGTAAGGAGTTGGTACACTCTCCCCGTGTCTACATGGGTTTTCCCCGGGGGCTCCACTTTCCTTTCACCATTCGAAACGTTCTGAGGGTTAATGGGGTGTAAATTGGGCGGCATGGGTCTGTGGGCTGAAATGCCTGTTGATTCCTTTTTTTTTAAATTTAGTCGTATGGGGAAGTACGGAAAAAAACTTGACTGCTTCACAGGGAAGGGGGCCCACAAAGCTTGAGCAGTGTCCAAAGGGGGCTGTAGCCGAAAAAGTGTTGAGAACGGCAGGTCTAGACAACTAATCATCATCTCTCAAATCCATCTTGAACACGAGCTAAGTTGCTCTTTGTAGACTCTTCAAAGCTTATTTTGTCAGTGACCAAAGCTGGAGATGTTGTAGGTGCTTTATGCAAGCTAGCTGTCAACATGGAAAACATTTTTCACCACGCTATCCTGGCATCCCTTTTTCCAAAGCCCTTCAGTCCAGTTAATGTTATTTTATGCAATGATTCTAGAACCAATCGTCGCGAAATCTTGCAATCCACATTGATTCTGCATCTAAGCAGCTATCCCTTTACACCAATGAGGTACTTGAGGCCTCCCTTCCCAACTCTACCTTCTTTTCATGTGAAAGTTCTCATGTAGCACTTCAGTCAAATTCTGTATGATTACGCTTTTTCCTGATTAGACTTTTCGTGAGTCCTTGTACTTTTGATATTTATGCATCTGGTACCAAAGGTGGGAACAGCAAACAAGTGGGACATGCAAAGCAGAAAATATAATTGTCAAATCCAGTGTGATGGACTTGTGTTTTTTTTATTACTTGAATTGGTAACCAGTTTACACATTCCACCAGTTGGGAAGTGGTAGCGTATGAAATTGCTCTCAAACCTTGTGGGCTCACAAGCTGATGAACAGAAGGTTCTACTTTGCTGAGTGGACCCCCAGCCATTTGACGTGACAATGTTTTGTAGTGATGCGCATTTGCATTCTCTCTGGCGGAATGTGATGACTTTGGCGATGTTATTGAACAAGGCGGTCACTCGCCTACTCGCCAATTCAGCCTTTTACAATTGATGTCATTTATATCTTTAGTTTTTATCAGCTGGATGAACAGCTCCCTTGAACCAAACCCAAAGAGGGAATAATGCATTCAAAAGGCTTCAATTTGAACCATGTGACAAAGGTTGGGATGGTTTGCTTGTAAACTGAACCCACTGGTAAGAGTTGCTCTTTTGTAATTCAGATATTTTATGGAACGTGGACTGAAGATCAGTATTTTCTCATTTCTAACATTTGGATTTGATGGAAATATTTCTACCCTCTTTGTACTTCCTGGTCAAACAGCTCTTAAGTTTGATCAGCTACAGCCAGTCACATTATGATACCTGTAACATTTTTGCATGTGTGTGTGGGAGGGGAGGGGGAGAGGAGAGAGAGAGAGAGAGAGACAAACCACTATGCTAATTAATTGAAATGTGTAAATAATTTTTACTGTCTACTGTCAACCCTGATTAGTGTGTCTACTGTCGGAAAAGATAGTTAAACTATTGTTGATGGAACAACTTGGAGAGACTAATAAGATATAATAATTTCAGAACTTAATCCTAGAGTCCAGTGTCACCGTGGAAGTTGCATTGAAGCATTTGAAGTGTTCGACACAGCTTCTGTTTGATGTTTGGTCTTTTGTCTATGAACAAAAAATTTTGGTTGTCCTGCTGTCTAATGGAAATTAAATGGCAATCTGAAATTTCTGACATTGCATTAAACAATTGCTCTTCATGTCCAATCTGACTGATTTTAATTATTTTATTTGTCTATTTGTGGTACGGGAAAAGTTATATCAAGTTTCAATGCAGACACACAGCATTTGTCTTTTTTTAAACATTTCGATAGTCTAAAGATAGTTATTTTTTATTAAGTCAACTGGAAATTATCAATGTTACCAAGCAGATGGAGTGAAACATGAAAGTTTGCAGACACTGTGACACTGAGGAATTCAGCCGGTCTCACAGCATCCATAGGAGGTAAAGATATATTACGTTTCCTCAAGGTAGAGTATAACCAAAAAGCAGGCATTTGAAATGTACTCCAGTATTCACGATGAAGGTTTGCACATTTGAATTAGGGGGCAGACCAGACCCGTTGGGATATTCATATTGCATGTTTCCAGACAGATCTTACAAATATCCCATTGCGATTTACTTGCTCAACCATTGACTTTCCGGGTACTGCCTCACCTAAGACCATGCTTAATTGTTCATTTGACCAAGCTCTTTGTCCTAGTGCAATTCAGTATTTGGTGTAATACCTGTGAAATACCTCGGGATACAAATGAAGACTCTTGTACAGCAGTTGTTGGGAATGATTTCACAACGTGTGTTTTAATCTGGAGTGAGAGTTTAAACAAACAGTTAAAACCTAATACATTGAAATCAAACCCTTTGGGACAAGTTGATTACACAGAAACAGTACATAAGAACCCAATATGACTGGGTTACAATGAATTCTTTCACTGCTTTCCAAGTAGTGAGGAAACTGGTGATTTAATGATACAGGGACTCCGCTGGAATGCTAACTGGATTTTGATCTTCATAATTAATGCGCCAGTTAAAACAAAGATAGACTTGTAAATATTTTGATTAATATTTTGAAATTGTGTTTTTTGTTTAGCACATATGCGTGGTTGGTGCCCTGCACAACTGAGTGTAAATGCAGTGGCACTGGGTTTTATCCATTGCTGCTTGTGGAGGAGGTTACAAAAGCACATGAGTACTGGGCAGGCATGGATAGACCAGCGGTTAGCACCACACTATTTAAAGCTCCAGTGACCCGGGTGTGGACAAACCCCTGTCCTGTAAGGAGTTTGCACATTCTTCCCGTGACGGAGTGGGTTTCCACCTATGATCCAAAGATGTACAGTTCATTGGTCACATGGGTGTATTTGGATGGCCTGGACCACAAAGGCTGTATTGTGCCGTATCCCTGAAAACACTAAGCAGTTTTTCTGAGCCCTGATTCAGCCAACATATGACCACTCACTATTAACAAACAATGGAAAAACCTTTAGAAACCTGATGAGAATATACGGTGGGACTTGTCCTAATTCAGGTATGCAGTTCCTCAACCAGGTTAACCTTTCTAGGACAAGTTTTCAAAATATTCCATAACAAATTAATCCCAGATGTTGGGTGATTTTGTTTTCAGCCATTTGACATAGAATTTCAGTAGTTTCTGAGCATTAATATTTTTGGGTCTCCATTGAATAGGGATTTCCAAGTCTGTTTAGGTGACATGTCCACAGTTTACAGATATAGACGATTGATGATCTCTGTTCCACCAGCAGTCGGACAAGGCGAGCAGGGAAGCAGCAGATAAGCATGGGGAGAAAGGTAGAATCCCAACTGGGCCGTACTCTTCTGGGTTCCTTAGAAGCCTTGCCTTTCATCTGAGAAGACTATCAGTCATGACAAACCTATTATGTATCAGGCAGCCACCCTACTCGCTCACTAAGAAGATTTTAGGAGCCCCAATTTAAATTTAAAAAGCATAGGATTTGGTTCAAGATGTTGGGATTCTTTGGCTTGGCTTCGCGGATGAAGATTTATGGAGGGGGTAAATGTCCACGTCAGCTGCAAGCTCGTTGGTGGCTGACAAGTCCGATGCGGGACAGGCAGACGCGGTTGCAGGGGAAAATTGGTTGGTTGGGGTTGGGTGTTGTAAAACCCCTTGTATCTGGAATGCAAGCAACCGGCAAAAAAAAGCTCATAAATAAATGTTTTAAATTAAAATAAATAAGAATAAAATATTACATTAAAAATTGTGCAGGGCACCAGAAAACAGGGAGACCACACCCTGTTTGGAAGGAGAAGCCGAGGAGATGACCTACAGGACGGTGACCATGGCCCCAAAGGGCTCTTTCAGGCCGCCTGGGAAGAGATGCAGGAGTATCTCTGGGAAGCAGCTCCCATCAGGGAAAAGATACAGGAGGATCAGAGCCAGCACCACCAGGCTGAGGTACAGCTTCTTCCCTCGGGCAGTGAGAATGTGAACGACCAAAGGAACTGTCACACTAACCACCTGAGACTCTCAATATGTACAAAACAATATTTATTTACTTATTATTATAGATATAAGTCTTGTCCCGCATATGTATTATTTGTCTATGTGAGTTATGTCTGGGGTTGTGTGTCTGCATGTTTTAATACCGAGGACTGGAGAATACTGTTTTGTCGTGTTGTAATTGTATAATTAGATGACAAACTTGACGTGGCTCGAGGCGAGAAACGCACAGAGGCTGTGGGCAGCTGGAGACTGCAGTGAAGGGACTTGCACCAGGCTGCAGACTGGCTTGAAACTGCCTGAAGGGGAACCAGGTATCAGAACCGCAATGCGAGAGGATGGCAAGGGTGCTGAAGGGTTCCCGATCGCATCAGAGGTTCGGATCTGGAGCTTGGGCTGCGGATGGTTTGGACTGGATTCTGATGGCTGTGGAAGTGTTGGAGATGAATCCACGGACACTCGGTGACCTTGGGGGGAACTTTCTTTTGCTTCCCTTTCTCTGACTGTAAGAGGTGCTTCAGGTAATGGTGAATCTGTCTGTCTTACAGCAGGGAAAAGCAATTTCGTGTAATAGGACACTTTTTATTACATGGCAAGAAATTGAATCTTAAATTGGGAGCTGGGTTAATTATCTATAATGTTAGGATTCTGCAGATACAGCAATGGTTAAATGTTTTTGAAGAACGACTGAAGATAATGTAAAATGCTTAAAGATTTAGCCTGAATACGCCTGAGATTGTCTGATCTTGGAAGCAGGCACAGGACTGGTCAGTACTTGAAGCGGAGACCACCGAGAAACACCAGGTGCTGGATAATTTGGCAAGTCTCTTGTCTTCCTTACAGTTGTCAAAAGTTTAAAAATTTCATGTATGTTACATTCTAAATGTAACAATAATGGAACCTTTATCTTGTATATTCATGCAAGTGAACTTTTTTTTCAGTACAAGTCCAGTGTAATATTTTTGTCTTTAAAACTGTTTATTGTTAATGCAGGGGTATTAGTTGGGGATCGTAAGAGTAAGTCTCAAGCAACCAGAAAATACACTTCTTCCGACATCTACCAACCCCCAAAGGCACCAGATACCAGGGATTTTACTGTATTGACTAAGGCCCAACAGATAACACCAGTTCCTGAGGAACAATGACAAAAGGACCACCATGGAAATGCACTCACCCCTACCCCAGTAAACCACTGATCTTTACTTCAAGTCTAATGGACATTGCTTATCGTCCCTAATCTAACCTCAGTGGAAAGGGCATTGGGCCATCACAAGGTTGCAAAAGACTAGCTGTTTCTCTCACAGCATTAATGGTTCTGTTATGAATTTGTATTGTTAGTAAATTCATGTAAGATTCCAAAATTGTCTTACAACTGTGCATTTTGGTCATGCTTATTTGTGTTAAAATTAAATGTTATGGTTCTGGGCCCAGTCTGTCAGCAAACAAAGATTTCCTCTCTATTTCCCTCTTTGTTCAGTGACAGAATAATTCATGGTTTATTCTTTGTACTTTGTTTAAAAGCACTGTTGTGAACCGCTGCAGGAAGCTGAAGAGCTGGGGAAACTCAGCAAGGTCGCCCAGCGTCCACGGGAAGTAAAAGGCAGCGTTTCGGGCCCGAAGAAGGGCGCGGGCCCAAAACGTTGATCCCGCAGATGACGCGTGACCCGCTGAGCTCTGTATTCTGCACCAGACGCCAGCATCTGCAGATCTTCTGAACACCACCGGGCACAGCTTTCACATTGTGCAGGGTATACAGCATGCGCAGTTCCTTGCACTCTAATTGAAATCAGCCCGGGAGAGAAGATTAAAAACTCCGCACAGTTTTTGTCGAGACAGAGGGAAGGTGTTCATCTAATTTTGGCTCCACCACCTTCTGTTCCCAGTCATGTTCATCCATTCAATTTGTATTCTAAAAGCCATAGGCTGTGAGAATGGATTGTAAGCAAGAAGATGCCCCTCTTGTTACCGCCCTTTCCTCTGAGTACTATTCCGTGCGTGCAGCAGATGACAAGTGCACTCTGCCATTATACTGCCAAGAGCATGAGAAACTCACAATAGGCTCAGAGCTTAATTGTCAACTCAGTCTGCAATGGAAAATACAGAGGAGGATGAGTGGAACCTTACAGGGCTGGCCAATGTGGGGTTCATTCATTTGGGAGGAGAGTTACCAGTTTCACTCATGACTCATTTGCAGGAAAGAGTTATTTGCTTAAGGTGTGCTTTTATAATTCAAATTGACAGGGAAAATGAACAATAGGTGCTGTAAGTTTAGTGGTTTGGAAAAGGAGGAGTTCAGTGCAGTGGTTTAACATATAACTGCCAAGAAAAAAGGGAATGGGTCACTGAAACCAGTCAGACAGAACTGGAAGCAGTTTTAGTCATGGAGCCTCCTAAGGCTGCTCAGATTTGACCTGTGATACTAATTGTCACCTGCGGGCTCATCAGGAAATCAGAGAAGTACGAATGTTGAATCTGATGTTCGAGAAGACAAAGCAGATTAAAATAAATGAACCTGGCATTGAATCCAGTAAATGTCTTTGCCCAGAGCTGCCTGATTAAATAACCTCACCTTGGGGAAAACTGCTTGAGATCATAGAAATTGTTCAAAAGAACTTGGGGATGAAATACAAGTGCATGTGTGCTGTCCCATTGACATCAGGTGCAACAAGGTTTGAATCCAATTGAACCCAAATTCTCATTTATAACTTTTCCTTTCCAACTATGAAAAGACAGATATTTACACTGACACAGCCACGACAATGGTCTTGAGATTCTGAATGTAAAAGAATGAATTATTCATCAACTTTGTCTCCATATTCCAACCTAATCCATATTCTAACAATCCCCTCCTTAAATTGCCTCACTTTAACCAATCTTTCATGATAGTCCCACCCCCACACTTTGACCATGTTAGAGTTCAGTAGTCAAGTTTATTGTCATCTGATTGTGCAAGTACACAGTTTGATATTCATTGTTAACGGCATTTAAAAATGAGAATGCCTCTTGGGTATTAACGTACTTCTCTGCCTCTTTTATACATCCATAAAATAACAAACTGGACCATCTTCACTTTGTTATTTTTCATCGACTCCTTTAAATTTAACATCAGGTCACGTATGGACATGCAGCCTGACCATCTATGAAGCCAGTACATCTGTCGTCTTCCAATTCGGTGCAAGAGTAATATGCTCCAGATTTGTTATAACATTCAGAAATCATGTCAGCACGGATAACGTTTAACAAAGCAAGAAATACAATAGTTACTGAATATCCAGGTGAGTACTCTGTGACCAGCCATTTGTTTCCAGTTCCATGCATGCCTTGTGAGTGGTGGGTGAGATTGACTGGAATCAGGTGGAGGTGGACGAGAGGGTGTTCCAAGATGGAGAAGGCAGCTACAGAACCAGTGGGTGTTGGGGACTGATCTGACCTGTATACTATACCTGAGTTGGGGACTGTTCTGAGCCTGTATACTGTACCAGTGTGTGTTGGTGACTGTACCGAACCTGTATACTGTACCAGTGTGTTTTGGAGACCACTAAAGATTGGTGCATTTCAATTATATAGCTAGGAACATAATGATTGCAGTAAAATGAATCAAATGGATAGCAGGATGCAGATTCATGGAATTTGCTAACTTTTATCAAGTGCTACATTTCATGTCCAAGGTGGAGATATTTGGCAAATTTCTGGTCACAGTGACCCCAGGCCTGGTTTTTGTGGTGAGCTTTGTGCACTGTTCTACCGATGCTGAATGTGGATCTGAACCCTAGAGTGGGCAAGGAGATAACGATTGGGCGTGGCCCCCTGCACAGCCTGCGCATGTTCAAGCCTTGCAAGGAATGAAAACTTTGTTGTTTTTACATAAGGACAAGGAATAAACTGAGGGGAGTTTCCTTCATGAGTAAATGACGCCCTTTTGTGAGAATTTGAAGGATTTCATGCACTGGCTCTGGTTGCAAATGAATTTGGCCTTGTGGCAGTGTGTTGTAGTTTATTGGTGAACTTCCCACGAGGTAAAGCTGTGGTGCACCTGGGGACAATATGTGGGAAGGTTTGAAAACCATTTCCTTGTAAATGACATTCCAGAATGGAAGGACAGTTGGCTCTCATGTGTAGACGTTGAGATGAATTAAATTCTTGCTGATTCAGCCAGACCTAAAAAGGGGGCATTTGCCAGGTTGGTCTGAAAATAGGTTCATGCAGGCACGAGGTGCCGAGGGAGGAAAGGAATGTGGAGGGACAGGAACAAGGTGCTGAGGGAGGAGAGGGCCCCAGGCAGGTCAGAGACAAGGTGCTAAAGCTGCTGTTGCGCTTTCTCAGGGCCAGAGTTCAATGCTACAGGTTTTACAAGGTAACAGTGTGCCATACTGCTTTGCAAAACAATGCTGAGGGTTATAAATATTCAGAGTGAGGGGCCCCATAACCTGTGTTGCAGCCCCTGCCCAGCTCTAGTAAATTTCCACCAGCCTGGAGTTTGCTCAGATCAGGTGACTTCCAAGAACAATGCCTGAGGAAAGGGGAACCTGGTTAGGTGATTGGTTCACATTTCAGATGAATAGTGTGCATCTTAATGCTGATAGGGTAATGCTTGTCACGTGGGAGAAGGGTGTTTCTTGATTGGCCAATCCGATTGCGGCGGGGTATACAAACCAATGTATGCTCGGAGGTCATCTTCTTTGGCTTGGCTTGGCGGACGAAGATTTATGGAGGGGTATGTCCACGTTTGCTGCAGGCTCGTTGGTGACTGACAAGTCCGATGCGGGAAAGGCAGGCACGGTTGCAGCGGTTGCAGGGGAAAATTGGTTGGTTGGGGTTGGGTTTTTCCTCCTTTGTCTTTTGTCAATTGTATGCTCGGAAATCTAACCTATCCCTAACTCCTGGAGGGTATGGACCTTCCGCCAAGCTTGTGTGTAAATAACTAAGTACTGTACTGGGGTAACAAAAGTGCCCGAGTCCTCCAATCCTTACAGTGCATTTGCGGATGAAAAGGGCATCACCCTGGACCTGGACGAAGGGGATCGAGAAGCAATCATCCACGGGAGCGAGCATCCAGGTGAAACCTCTTCATGCTTTACAGGTTTGTGATGTGTTTGTGTGGGACAGACTGAGAGAAGTTGCAGGAACATGCTTTTTGTACTTGAATATAACAAAGTGAAGCATTCCTTTCAAGGAAGCCACTCAGTGAGAAAGAACTGCATTTCATTGCAGGCGCCTTGACGTCACCCTGTTGGGGGAGGCAGAGGTCAGGCAAGGTCCACATCCTCCCAAACACTTAGAATGGAATCTACATCTGAGAAAAGGAGGAGCTGCCTCCCTTGGTAAACATTTGGCCTGTTGCGCACTTGCAAGTAGATTGTGTTGGATGAAGGTTTGGAAGAAGACAGTGATAAACGCTGACCTTGTTCCAGTGCAACATGCTTCCCCCTGGGGTAGCATCAGTCCCAGAAAATAATGGATCAGTGATCCAAGGTCAGCACTTGGTGACGGTAAAGGGACATGAGGAGAAATGAGAAAATGTAGTCTAAATTTGAGAAGCAGAGCGGTTGAAGAAGGGCAAGTGTAGCTTTCCTGTCGCTGAAGTAGACCATCCCCAAATATGGGCAGATGAGAAATCCCATCATTTCTTGCGCCAATTTGGGGATTTTAAACAGTTGCCAATCTGAAAACACTATGATCCCAAGCCACTAACTTTTAATTGGACCTCAGATTTTAAATTTAGACATACAGCACAGTAACACTGCCAGACTGAGACCACCTGCAAATTGGAGGATCAGCATCTAATCTTCCATCTGGCCACCCTCCAACTGGATGGTATTAACATTGGCTTCTCCATTTCCTGTCATCCCCCCCCCACCCCACACACAACTTTTCCCAATGCCTCCTTTTCCCTCTGTCTCCTTTCACAGAGCCAAAAACAACCTCCCTCCCCAATTAATTCTCCACTTATCACATCCAATTAATACCTTTTATCTGTTACCCTCCCTTTCCCCAGCCTTTTAACACAGACCCCCTGCTTTTTACTCATCCCTTGAGGAAAGGGCCAGGCCCAAAAGGTCAGTGATATATCTTTACTCCCTCTGGACACTGCGAGACCGGCTGAGTTCCTCCAGCATTTGTGTTTTTACTTAATCCTATTTCAATTATTGTGGACTGTCCATTCTATTAAATGAAAGGAGTCTCACATTATTAGAGGAGTCCCTTAACTAATAGTTGAGAGACTGACACCAAGTATTATGCATTTTAAATGGCAATCATTCAGTTGATTCTGCACTGGGCAAACCAAATCCCAACTGTGCCTGACAATGGAACAATTCATAACCTTGAAAACCAGTTTCCTCCCACCCTTTAAAACGTATTAGGGGTTGTTGGCCAATTGGGCGGCACAGGTTCGTAGACTGAAAAGACTGCAGAGTATGTCTAAATGTTTTAAAAATTAAATTTAGGGGAGCGGCGTGATGCTGGTGCGGCAGGACAAGGCGATAAGAAACATGGGCAATGCATTGAAAATATGATTTTCTTTTTGAATCAAGCTCTGAAAAGAAGACCAAATTGGAGGACCTTTGGGACCAGGATTAGTTGAAGCAAGGTGGGTGAATATCAAGATTGAAAAATGGCCATTGGCAGAAGGGAAGGGAACCTGGTGGAACAGAGGGGAGTTGTGGAAAGATAGACAGTGAGGAGAGGTTTGGCTAAAGAGGGGGGGGGGGGGGGAATATCAGAGGAAGGGAGAGGTGGGAAAATAGAATACGGGGCACTCAGTCCATTTATGATTAGAAGGGAGGTTGGAGTTTGTGTGTCTAATCTGCTCTCCAAGTGTCTTGGGCCTTGGAGATTTTACCATAAGCCCGGGAACTGGTGTGGAACAGCTGACCCTCATCAAAGGTCAGATGCTGGCATCTTCCCCTCCTCAGAGAAAAAAGTAGTTCTCAACGCTGTGGCTGTATTTGTAAAGTGTGGAGAGGCAGGATTGGGTCAATGTTAGTCAGCACATGAGGCAAGGGAGGACAAAGAACAAATCAAACCAATGACTACAATTTTATAGAAAAACACCTTTTATTTTATGTTGATAAAGCTCTTCATACATTGCAATTTTCCTAAAAGAAAACCATTTACAAGCAGTTCCAGAGATAAATTTGATTCGGTTAACAACATTCTTGCACTGCCTGGATGACCTTTGGTCAACTTTACAAACACACTCAAGCAAAGGTCCACTTGACATATTGTTTACACTGTGTGCCCCAAACAGGACAAGTCCTTGATTGGTCTGAGTGATTCACAATGCCCACACAATTCCTTGCAGTTCAGAACAAAAAGTGCACAAGAGGGCAAGGTGTGGAGAGCAGACCGAGAGTCTGTAAACCCCAGAAGAGAAACGCAAAACCAAAGCCAAATGCAAATAGTTTTAATTGGAACAAAATATTTAAATAAAGTCAGTCTTTCCCCAAACCGATTGATTCTCTCCAGCAAGTTTTTCTCTGTAAATTTGTGCCTTAATGTTAAAAAAAATAGCGGCGCTGTTTAACATTTCACTGAGATCTTGCAACGCGCTATTCAACAGGAAAGCTCATCTCTGCTTGGGTTAAAACGCACATTAGGTCCCGTTTCAACAGGTTCCTTGTCAGAGGGAAGGTAGCACACAGGACGCCACAATGACTTAGCAGTGCAAATCAGATCGTTTACATGTACAGTTTATGTCTTGCTCAACACGAACTTGAGCTATGATCTTCCCAAGTTCATAGCAGCAACTCTGCGGGGAGGGGCGGGGGAGAGGGGGGGAAAGAGAAGTGGAGGCTGAAGTTTGTAGAAATCAAGCCTAACTCTCCACTCCAAGGCCCACTTCAAGCCAACGTCACAGAGTTTAACATCTCCCTGCATGCCCTTTAAAAAGGACACCAATTAAAAACATCAAAATAATGAGGATTAATTTTAGAAATATTTAAAAAATAATTTCCACTATCAAGTTATACAAGGCCCGTTTAATCTTGAAGGATTAACAACTTTCCAGATCATTGGTTTATTTGAGGGCCACGTGAGGAACATTGGGCGCTCAATCCATTTAGGACAGATTCAGCAGTAACTACAGGTTAGTACTTTCCATCGGATTTACGATCCTATGGGAGATTTTTCTTTGTAAAGATTAGTCCCTCAATTTGTGTTAAATGCCCCAAAAAGGGGTAAGGTTCCGGGTTTCTTTTTCATAAATGTCTGCAATTACTCCAAAGGGGGAATGAACCATTTTAACACTGTTCTTACCAAAGAGTTTCCGCTCGTATTCAATGAGTTGCCTCCAGAAGCCCACGTTGGGCCGAATGATGGGGCGGCGGGATTTGACCCAGTTATGAGCCTCCAGCAGGGAGATCTTGTGGAACTTCATCAGGTAGGCGATGCAGAGGGAGGCTGACCTGCTCACCCCGGCCACGCAGTGCACCAGCGCCGAACCGTGCTTCTTGCTGATGCTGTGGATCTTGTCGGCGATGCTGTCGAAGTACAGGGAGAGCGGGGCATGAGGGAGGTCGGCCACGGGCACCTTGACGTACTCAACCTCAGGCCAGTTGGCATTGGGGATCTCCATGGTGGCGTTGATGATGCAGGTGATGCCCTTGGACAGGACCAGGTTCCTGTTGGCCGCTGCATTGCCGCTGCTGAGGTAGAGGAACGGGGTGATCTGCGCAATCCCACCCAGGACCCCACCAGTCACCAGTCGGGGTTTGGAAGAGGGGCCAGGTGGGGTGCGGTGAAAAAAGCTTTGACTGCGGGAACTCATTGAAGTGCTTCCTTAACAGTTGTCTGTAACGGGATGTCAGATAGCCTGGGATCTGACTGCAGGAATCACGCTTCCTGCCACACACCTTCTCGCCTGCTCATTTTACTGGACCTGCAAAACAGTTTTCAAGGACATTATCAAACCAGCCAACAGGAGTAACTGAGACATCTGTAAAACTACCTTGACTGCCACCTCCCCCATTTTCAGATTTTGAAAATCCGCTGAATGGCCCACCAAGAGAAGGAAACACCACAGATACTGGAATCTTGAAAGAACAAAGCTGGAGGAACACAGCAGCACCATGGTTTAACATTTCAGGTTAGGACTCTTTATTGAGACCAAACTAGGAAGAGTTGGAGTGGGGGGGGGGGGGGGAAAGAGAGGGGGAGTACAGAGGGAATGGGGAGAAGGGGTGAAGGGGTGGAGAGAACAGGGGGAGTACAAAGGTAACAGAGAGGAGGGGGAGAGGGGGAAAGAGTAAGTGGAGAGAGGGAAAGAGGGATGGGGTGAGAAGGAGAGGAAGGGTGGGGGGTGTTGGAGGGAGAAAAAGGAGGGGGGAAGGGGGGGAGAAAAGGGTGATACTACCTCCCTCAGCTGTTAACTCCTGGGTCAATTTGGACTCCCCCATAACCGGGATGAAGCGTTCACACTGGCAGGTGAAAAGGCAAATTGCCGGTTAATTCCCAATTTCAAGTGCTGATCGAAGACCATAAGAATTGGAGCAAAAATAGACCATTCAGCCCATCTAGTCTGCCCTGACATTTAATCATGAGCTGGTCCATTGCCCCACTGCCTGGCCTTCTCCCCATAACCTTTGATGCCCTGGCTAATCAAGAACCTGTCAACCTTTGTTTTTAATACATTAAATGACCTGGCCTCCACAACTTCCACAGATTTACCACCCATTGGCTGAAGAAAATCCCTCGGCATTTCTGTTCCTCAAGTTCTGCCCTCGTCCTAGATTCTCTCACTCTGGGAAACAAGCTTTTCTACATTTGCTTTGTCTATTCAAAATGTTTCTATGACATCTCCCCTCATTCCAATGAATACACGCCACGAGCTGTCAAATGCTCCTCACAGATCAAAGTCTGAGGTATTTGGCAGGTTCTGCCAGCTCCAAGCCACAACAGTTCAGCTGGGGATGGGCGCTATAACATTTTCGGGCAAGTTGGAATCTTTCCCAACAAGCCCGTTTGGCTCACCTCGAGAAATTCTGAATCAAGACAAATTTTACAGTCCATTCAGTTTCTGCTGTATTCGACCTCTATCTCAAGACATCACCACCGAGGATTTATGACCTCACCAGTCCTTCAGAGCAGTTGGGAGGATTTACTTTCTTGAACCTCTTGGACTCAAAGTGCTGCACTCTTAAACAAAATCGTACAGCAAGTTATTATGCAGAAATGATCATTTATCCACCTTCAGAAACAAACATAATTCAAAGGGAGAAATGATGACTGTGAAGCTTCCTGAACATTTGTGGGCTGATCACAAAAACCATGTTAAAACTTACCTAATTTGTGATTTCCGATCATATTTTAAGTCTTCTTGTAATATTGCCCACAAAGCAAGCTGCTTTGGTTGGCCCAACGTGGCGGGGCATGCACTCAGTGCGGGTCCTATGCAAATGTTGCCAGAGGATGGAAGGCATTTAAAAGGTATGGTTGAGGATTTTCTTGGCAACTACAGAGCATCAAACCACACCCAGCTGACTGACAACATGCTTCAAACCTCCAAAACTAGGAGATGCAACAGGCCACTGAAAATTCAGTTTCTGCATTTGCACTTGGACATCTTCCCAACTGATCTTGGTGCAGTCAGTGACGGACACGGTGAAAGGTTTCACCAAAACAGGCGGTATCAGGGCAACATCAATGCTGGCCAACTATTGCTGGACACTGACACAAGAGGCATCAGATGGTGAGTACAAATGAACATCAGCGGCAGAACATTTTTAGGTCAGTTGAACTAACTTAATGTGTCAGCGTCAAATAGGCAATTATGCTGAATTCATAAAAGTTGATTTAATGTTTTTCCTACACCAAACAGCAAATCTGAAATTATCTTGGTGTTCAGCTTGAAGTTGTCAATCACAATCCTCATGAACCTTTTGAAAAAAATTTGCTGTCCAGTGTAATGAAACAAAAGCTCAAAAGGAAACTTGAAGCAGTGGCCAAAGAATCTCATTCAAAATGTCATGCCCACCAAGCCAGATTAATTCTACAATAAATCATAATATTAAAAAGTAGCAACAAAGCAAGTTCCGATGGAAAATCATGGGAGCGTTTTCAGAACTTTGCAGCCAGGGGTCAGAATAGTGACCGACAGCGTAGGGGCACTGGCAACATGGGCCAAATATTCTGTTTGCCTCAGGTTATTTATTGGAAATTTTGAATGTGGTTCTGACCAGAATAATGTGAACAGTTAGCTGACTGTCGTGGGAGGTTGGAAAGAAGGGATTCGTGCTTTAGATCCGAAATTTTAAGTGCTGAAAACACGCAGGTCATGTGGCATCTGGAGAGAAGAAACAGTTAAGGTTTTGGGTCAAAATCCGGAAAAAGAAAACAAGCTGGTTTTGAGATGAAGGGTGAAGGACGTTGGTTGTGATTATCCCTCGAGTTTATCTGTTGACCAGAGCGAAGACTGTATTTGTCGCACTCCAAGAAGGTCACGACACTTTCCAAATCAACCAGCTAGTCCCAATGGCATGAAAACCTCGACGATTGGAGCTGATGGATTTGTTGCAGCTTTTATCCTCCTTCACAGCCATCAAGTTTGAAGTAACTTTGTCCACCTGTTCCACCATTAAGGACTTGATTGGATTGTTCTTTGTCAGGGACCTCACCCTCGACCTTACTGCCATGGGTGACCCTACCAGGAGCAGAGCTCCAGATGGCATCGATCTCGGGATCACACAAGGTGACAATCCACGGAGAAGGGTGAAGGATGGGAGGTGCGTGGCGTGATGGCGTAGGCAAGAAACGTAGGAAAACATCTCTCCCAACAGATTAAGGAAAACCCCGTTTTTACAATAACTTTCTAACAGTATAAAAGTTTTCTAAAAGTCTATGAGAAGAAATAAACATGAACACTAGAACTCAAACAACAAAGAAACCAATTTTAAAACAGTTGGTAAGTCTGGAAGAGGTGAGGCCTACCTTGGAGCCTGGAGACTTGGGCGGAAGAGCAGTTGTTCCCAACCACAGGGGTCACAATGCCTCTCTCAGCCTCCTGCCAGGGTATTGGAGCAGCTCATTGGAACCGGCTCAAGAGTTCCGAGTGATGTCATTTGGAACGTGCGGGGTTTTCGAAACCTGCACGTGACTGTTTGAGTACACGATTTTTACTGAATTTTGACTCGACTACACCTGATAATTTTCTCGTTCTTCATTTCGCACTGTTGCACAGTTCGCTACAGTATTAAGCACAGGTTTCTACTGGCAAGTGAACTCTGACCTTTTGCTGGCATTAGCTACCCAGTGCATTACACCCTGTGCCCGTGCCAAAGTATCTATTGATCTTGGCAGCTCATTGCCAAGCCAGAGTTGAAACCTGAACTTCAGCCAGAATCTCTTCCAGGTCGCATACCAGAGCTCTTCCTCCTCAACCCTTCATCACCGCCATTCAGTTTGGCTGATCCATGCCAATCTTCAGACCCCACACAAGGAATCTTATTCCCTTCTCCTGCCCCTAACAACAGTTGTCATTCATCTTTTCACCCTATGCACTCCCAACAGTCTCTCCTGCAGCCCACAGACATTCTACTCCCACCCCCAACAGCAGTGACACTTGGTTGGAGAAACTGGAATCCGCATACTATCCCACCAGGAAGGCTGCAAGTGGCTTATGTTAAAGCTGGGAAAAGATGTTGAGAGGACCTCAATGACCCAGTCAGGGGAATTGCGAGTAGTTCCCACAGCGACAGTACCTGACTTGGGCCATTCTGAGTGAAAGATCTCCAGCCTGGCAGATTCAGAGCCTGTTTTGTTTGACTTGGGACATCATTCTTTTAACTTGTCTCCCATGAGGCAGATGGGGAGTCGCCACTTTGTCCAGCGCCCCTCATGGAAACCTACAGCACCTGGTGGGGCAAATGGATTGCAAGGGTGCAACTGTACATTTCCAATAACACATTCTGAACTCCAAACCAGGTAAAACCAAGGATATGAGCAGTTGAGGAAAATTTTCAAAGAAATATTTTGTAATGCTCAATAAAAATATATTCCGGTGCTGAAAAAGGGCAGCAAGGGAGGGAAAAATTAACCGTGGTTAACAAAGGAAATAAAGGAGAATATAAAATTGAAAGCGCAGATGTACAAAGCTGCAAAAAGCAGTGGGAAACTGGAAGATTGGGATAACTTTAAGAGACAACAAGGAGTTAAAAGCGGGTAATAAAAAATGGGAAAAAGGATTATGAAAGTAAATTGGCACAAAATATAAAAACAGAAAGCAAAAAATGTTATAAATATAAAACGGAAGAGGGTGGCCAGAGTTAACATTGGACCCTTGGAGGATGAGAAAGGAAAACTGGTAGCAAAAAAATGAGGAAATGGCCAAGGCATTGAACAAATATTTTGTGTCAGTCTTCACGGTGGAAGACATGTCCAGCATGCCCAAGTGCGGAGTTAAGGATGCGAATGTTGGGGAGGGCCTTGATAAAATAATTGTTACTAAGGAAGTAGTGATGGAGAAACTAATGGGACTAAAGCCAAACAAATCACCTGGTCCTGATGATATGCATCCAAGGGTTCTGAAGGAAATGGCAGAAGTTATAGTTGATGCATTGGTGGTCCTATACCAAAATTCCTTGGATTCTGGGCAGGCCCCGGCAGACTGGAAGACAGCAAATGTCACGCCACTTTTTAAGAAGGGATGTAGGCAGAAGACTGGAAATTATCGGCCAACTAGCTTGACGTCTGTAGTTGGAAAAATGCTTGAAGCCGTCATTAAAGATGAAATAGTGAAACTTTTGAACATAAGGGTTCAATCAGGCAGATGCAGCATGGTTTCAGAAAGGGAAGATCTTGTTTGACAAACTTGTTAGGATTCTTTGAGGATATAATGGGTGCGGTGGATAGAGGGGAACAGGTTGATGTGTATTTGGATTTCTAGAAAGCGTTTGATAAGGTGCCGCACAAGAGACTTATCAGCAAGTTACAGGAAAGTGGAGTCCGGGGAAGTATATTGGGCTGGATCGAAAATTGGTTGTCTGACAGGAGGAAGAGAGTCGGGATAAGTGGGAGTTTTTCAGGTTGGCAGAGAGTGGTAAGTGGGGTGCCGCAGGGGTCAGTGTTAGGCCCACAACTGTTCATCATTTACATTGATGACTTGGAGGAGGGGACAAAATGTGGTGTAGCCAAGTTTGCGGATGACACCAAATTGAGTGGAAGAGCAAATTGTAATGAGGATGTGGAGAGTCTGCCGAGGGACATAGTTAAGCTGGATGAGTGGGCAAAGGTCTGGCAGATGGAGTACAATGTTAGTAAGTGTGAGGTTATCCACTTTGGCAAGAAAAATAAAAGAGCTGAATATTATTTAAAGGGTGAAAAACTACAGCATGCTGTTGTGCAGAGGGACTTGGGAGGGCTTGTGCATGAATCGCAAAAAGTTAGGTTGCGGGTGCAGCAGGTTATTAAGAAGGCAAATGGAATGTTGGCCTTCGTCGCTAGAGGAATTGAATTCAGGAGTAGGGAGGTAATGTTGCAACTGTATAAGGTAATGGTGAGACGGCACCTGGAGTACTGTGTCCAGTTCTGGTCTCCATATTTGAGGAAGGATATACTGGCTTTGTAGACAGTCCAGAGGAGGTTTACTAGGTTGATCCCTGGGATGAAGGGGTTGACTTATGATGAAAGATTAAATCATCTAGGATTGTATTCGCTCGAGTTCAGAAGAATGAGAGGAGATCTTATAGAAACATATAGGATTATGAAGGGTATAGATAGGATAGATGTAGGAAGGGTTTTTGAGCTGGCTGGGGAAACTAAAACGAAAGGACACAGTCTCAAGATTCGGGGGAGTAGATTTAGGACGGAGATGAGGGAAAAATAGTTTTTCCCCAGAGAGTAGTGAATGTTTGGAATTCTCTATCCAGGGAAATGGTTGAGGCTGCTTCATTAGACATATTTAAAATTCGGTTAGATAAATTTTTACATGATAGAGGAATTAGGTCATAAATTAGATCAGCCATGATCTTATTGAATGGCGGGGCAGGCTCGATGGGCCATTTTTGGCCTACTCCTGTTCCTGTTATCTATGTTTGTTTATACCTTCTCTCAAATGTAGCAAGAAGAAGAAGAAAAAGAAAAATTTTTTTTTTTTTTTAAATGGAAGGAATTTTTGTCTTTGCTGAGGGAAACAAAGCTTGCTGAGTGGCATGGTCAGCGCCGGCAATGGGGGCTAGGCTGTCTGTAGGAATCTTGTACATTCTCCCCATGTCTGCGCGGGTTTCCTCCGGGTGCTCCAATTTCCTCCCACCGTTCAAAACTTACCGGGGGGGGTGTAGGTCAATTGGGTGTAATTGGGCTTGTGGGCCGAAAAGGCCTGTTACCGTGCTGTGGGTCTAAATTAAAAATTTTAAACCCTGCCAAGGTGAAGAAAACAGGAGGACCTGAAGGAAGCAGTGTCAAGTTGAGAAGTTAATGAGCTTTAAAAGTACAACCCCATGCAACCACCAAAAAAAAAGGAAAATAAATAGGCATAAAATAAGGAATTGGCACACCTCGTCATTAGTTCGCCAATCACAACACACAATCTCAAGCATCTGGAAAATTCACTTTTCTGGCATCTACCAATCCTCTTGGGTGCCGGATACCAGAGATTTTACTGTAAATCTCATGGATCACTTCCCAGAGTTCTGAAAGGGGTGGCTATAGAAAGGAGGCTCTTGCCATCTCCTTCCAACTTCCATGGACTCTTAGAAGACAGCGAGAGAAATAGCGGTGAGAGAAGACAGCAGGCAAGGGATAGAGTGTGTATGTTGTTTCAATGTATCACTGCAATAAAAGGAACTTCGAACTCCTGGCCCGTGAGCTGAACTTCTTTGGTGGGAAAAGTGCTGGGATCTATAATGAAGGGGGTAATTACAGGACACCAGGATGAGGAAGAGACAGCATGGATTCGTGAAAGGAAGAACACTTCTGACGAATATGCCGATGATACAATGAATCAAAAGGGAAATGGGGATAAAACATGATTAGATTCCAGCTCCCAGTCTTACTTTCTTAATCATTCATCCCATCATTACACATCCTACCTACCACACTGGGGCAAACAAAAATTGCCTACATGAATTTGCCACAGATATTAAAATACCTGCACCTAAGACAAATAAGAACCATATGTACCTGTTCTGACTTGCCTACAAATTTGACTTAAGGCAGACTTGGGAATGGATCTCGTTCGTAACCCGCGGACAGTCTGTATCTGCTGGTCAAAGAACAGCAGCAATTTCAAAAGGGTGGAAATGTTGGAAAGAGCAAAGCTTGAAAACAGATCTCACTCAGGATTCAGTTCTGCCATGGCTTCAATCCTTGCTTCGTTTGTACTTTCTGAACATATTAATATCCATGTGCATCAGTTTTTCCTTCATTCCCCCCCACCCCCACCACCTACCTTCTGCCAGTGCATTTAGAAACCTCACAAGGTTTGACTTGGTCCTGAAATGGAAAATCATTGGGAAAAAAAAAATCACCAGTTCAAAGACACTTACGTTTTAAGCAGGGACAATCAACAAAATTTGCTGTTACATGGCCAGGTCAAAAAAGGAAAGTGCAGGAATTTTTAGTCAATTCCTGCTCCACGATCCTGCAGGACCCTTGCCAATTTTTCGGGGGAAGCCTGCAGTCTAAGACGCACCGCATATCTCACCTCATGAATCCAACGTCCAGCTGATGATGCATGCCACATAAAAGCACCAGGACCAACACACGCAGGAACTTAAGGTGTGCAGTGTAAACAACCCCAAGGTGAATAATTATATTAAATTTTTCTGACATTGCTGTCTAAATATTCTCAACATTACTACCATATTTTAAATTTTTTTTTTTTTTAAACATACAGCACGGTAACAGGCCCTTACAGCTCATGAGCCCGGGCCGCCCACTTACACCCAATTGACTTACAACCCCCAGTATATTTTAAAGGGTGGGAGGAAATCAGAGCACCTAAAGGAAACCCACACAGACATGGGGAAAACGTACAAACTACAGACAGTGTGGGACTGGAACCCCGGTCCCAATGACTGGCGCGAACCGTGCCCAACGTACAAACTCCCTACAGACAGTGCAGGACTGGAACCCCGGTCCCAATGACTGGCGCGAACCGTGCCCAACATACAAACTCCCTACAGACAGTGCGGGACTGGAACCCCGGTCCCGATGACTGGCTCTAACCGTGCCCAACGTACAAACTCCCTACAGACAGTGCGGGACTGGAACCCCGGTCCCGATGACTGGCGCTAACCGTGCCCAACGTACAAACTCCCTACAGACAATGCGGGACTGGAACCCCGGTCCCGATGTCTGGCGCTAACCGTGCCCAACGTACAAACTCCCTACAGACAGTGCGGGACTGGAACCCCGGTCCCGATGACTGACGCGAACCGTGCCCGACGTACAAACTCCCTACAGACAGTGCGGGACTGAAACCCCGGTCCCGATGACTGGCTCTAACCGTCCCCAACGTACAAACTCCCTACAGACAGTGCGGGACTGGAACCCCGGTCCCGATGACTGGCGCTAACCGTGCCCAACGTACAAACTCCCTACAGACAGTGCGGGACTGGAACCCCGGTCCCGATGACTGGCGCTAACCGTGCCCAACGTACAAACTCCCTACAGACAATGCGGGACTGGAACCCCAGTCCCGATGACTGGCGCTAACCGTGCCCAACGTACAAACTCCCTACAGACAGTGCGGGACTGGAACCCCGGTCCCGATGACTGGCGCTAACCGTGCCCAACGTACAAACTCCCTACAGACAGTGCGGGACTGGAACCCCGGTCCCGATGACTGGCGCTAACCGTGCCCAACGTACAAACTCCCTACAGACAATGCGGGACTGGAACCCCGGTCCCGATGACTGGCGCTAACCGTGCCCAACGTACAAACTCCCTACAGACAGTGCGGGACTGGAACCCCGGTCCCGATGACTGGCGCTAACCGTGCCCAACGTACAAACTCCCTACAGACAGTGCGGGACTGGAACCCCGGTCCCGATGACTGGCGCTAACCGTGCCCAACGTACAAACTCCCTACAGACAGTGCGGGACTGGAACCCCGGTCCCGATGACTGGCGCTAACCGTGCCCAACGTACAAACTCCCTACAGACAGTGCGGGACTGGAACCCCGGTCCCGATGACTGGCGCTAACCGTGCCCACCCCTCAACTTTTTGACAATTGCAAATATTCCATCCACTTTGCAATGCAGACAGGTGTTTTTTTTTAAAGTAAAAAAAGACCTGTCTAATGATATTGACAGAACCATCAAATTCAACATTTTAAAAAGTTAAAGCTGAGGCACTCGCTGTAATTTTCTTGTTGCTTTGCTCAAAACAGATAACAAGGTCAGAATGAGGTCAGAAGTAGAACCTAACAAGACAAACACTGGTTACCAATGTTCGTTATTACAAATTAATAATTCATTCAGCCGTTTCAATATTTATACACTGGTTCCAATTCCAGCTTTTTTTTATCCAATAGAATTGTTTTTTTCCCTATGGCAATGAACTTATCGTTTGAAAGATTCCAGCTTTAAAAAGATTCAGGTGTTGAAATTCAACCCCAGTAACACATGTTAAAACTGTGCTATAATAAAAGGTGCAAACTTTTGAAATTGAGCCCTGCTTTTGAAATTCTATTATTGACAGGCACAACACGAGTATTTAAATGTCAGGGCATTTCTAAAGCTCTAATCCTCATTCTCGGCATCAGCCAATAAACTGTGCTGTCGTGGGGAGGGAGTTTGGCACAAACTGGTTTGGAACAGCATTGATGCAAGGCAGCTTTCTAGGTCACTGCTTGGGAAATTGGTCTCGACTTGCAAGGCAGAAATATACAGAGGCAGAGTTGTTAGCTCAGCCTGCGACATCACGGGCACCCTTCTCCACTCCATTGAGGACATCTACAAGGACCCTGTTGTTCGGGTTCGTGTGGGTACAAAGCGCACGTTTATTTCAGGGATGGAATTGAGACAACAGGGTGGATACGTCAAGTAAACTGCACATACACAATACGCAGTGGGTAAATATACACTTTCAGATGACGAGGAGAAACTGGGGAAGTTACAAGAGCATTCAACAATCAGATCAAGATATTATGTGTGCCCCCACCCCTTGACCGGTACGGACACGTCTCTGCTACCTATCCTCGAGACTCACCCCAACCCAGTACAGAAGGTGATATTTACATGCCTCGAGGAATTCAAAGAGGCAGAACAAATGGGGACATGGTCCTTTATAGTTCTGGGGGGTCAGTGTGGGCCCTGTTGGTTGCTGTGGCCAATGGTTCGAAGCCAAGTGCAGGGGCTCACCAGGGGTGAACTGAGGTGATTCACCTGGGCCAATTGTAAGGGTCACTTTGATGGCATGGGTGAGTCTTTGACCTTGATTGGCAGGTAGTACGTCCTCTGAACAGGAGCACAGCAGCGCCACTTGGTGGTGGATGCTGCCTTTCTATTATAGACCCCCCCCCACCTGCTACCATCCGGGATAAAGGGTCAGGAGCCTGAAGACGAGCACTCAGCTGCCCAAGGACAGCTTCTTCCCCTCCACCATCAGATTCCTGACTGATCAGTGAACCTCACTTTGTCTTTTTCATGCACAATTTTATTTATTTTGAAATGTGGTTTTTAGAAATATTTGCTGCCACAAAACAATGAGTTTCCTGACACATTTGTGACGTTCTGATTCACATTTCTGTGCCTTGCAAGTCTTTGCAAAAGCTCCAAATGTCACAGAGTTACTTTACAGTCCAGCTCAATCGAGAACAAATACAATCCTGGAAAGAACCCTTTTGAAACAGGACTTTGACAGGGCCTGCTAAATCACAACTGCAATGAAATCAGATTCTGTGGAGAGACGGCAGTGCACCATTGAAGTGCCAAGGGTTCAGCCCTGTCCCCCAACTAAGTGCTGGCAAGCTGAGGGGTCCTTTGAACCCCTGGTTTCAAAAGCCAGAAGAGGAGGCGAGAGCCTTGGCTTCTGTCAGTGAGGGCTCTGCCATAATGGCTGCTACAAGTTCAAGTCGTCTTTATTTGTTCCTGTAAAACCATCCACAGTTTTAAAAAAAATGAGACAACAGTGATACATAAAAACACAAAACAATAAAAACAGTCCAGCAGCACCAGATCCAAAGAGGCTGCTGTGAGCAACTGCTGCGCGGCCATCTTGGGTTCTCATCTTACTAACAACTGACCCTTACTAGTCAGGTGGAGACAACCTCAGACATTGCAGTGCAAGCTCATGGACTCCCCCGAGCAGGAGATCCATCCACAGCCCAGCAGGACCCCCCCCCCCCAACCTCAGAGTTGGGGGCTCTCCGAATCAAGCATGTTCCTTCCTGGACGGCCCATTTGCATTCCCCACCTAATGAGGATGCAGTGCCCGTGTCCACTCACTACCACCTGGGCTCTCATACCCTGCCCACGATGGCCAACGAGCTTCTGGTGCTGAACCCTGGACAATGGTTAACGTTTAAACAGGCATGGGCCCACAGCGACAAGTGGCCGGCTTCTGGATGCAGCAGGTTGTCCCAGTGCCTGCACTAGATATTCTACAGCTGCCATCTTCTCATTTCCACATCCTCTCACCCTCCCCCCCCCCCCCAAACACCATTTGTTCTTGCTACCCTTTTCCAGAGAACAGGCTACAACTGCCTAAAACTGACAATATTTACTTCAATCCCCTCATGTCCTGCTTGACAAGCAACAGATTTACTGCAGGATGCAGATTCCAGCAGCATTTGGCATCTCATTATCTTCTTCCTTTGGTCGTTGTTTTACTCCAGTTATTTCAGAAGAAATTTTTTTTGTTTTGAACCAATATCCATTTTCGGTTCCAACACAATTATTTCATTTTAAAAGAAATGCAATTTCCTGTTTAATAAACAGTTTAAAAGACAAAAGACAGTGCAAAATGTAAAGTAATTTGGAAAAAAAAATCTGTTTTGTAGTCCTTAATTATAAAGTTCACTTTAATCAGGCAATTCCCCTAACTTACAAAATTTAAATTCGAACTCCGCTAGCTGGCACCAACCTCTACACTAACCAGGCCGCCATCAAATTAAACGCCTCCCCCAAATTTACAGATAAAGTCTTACTAATATACTTAATACCTGTACTGATAAAGACTCTTACTAGGCAGGGATTAGGGAGACACTTTCCGAGAATCGCCCCGGGGCAAGCAGCATCAACCAGCTGTTCATCCTGGGCACCGCCATTTCATTCAAACACTCGCTGGAAGAACTTGGTGAGAGAATAAGAGCCGTTGGATGTTCTGGGCGCGAACCTCTCAACAAGACTCAGACAGGCTGCCACAGAGCAAAAGGGAGCAGGTGAAAGGCCATCTCCATTCTCAACAATGGTGGGGCGCAGCAAACAGCCAATTACACAAGCGTTCAAACAGAAGGGCTGGAAGAATGATCCATCTTTATTTCCTCTCAAGGCAGGGTCGTTGATTACTGCAGGAGTGGTTAATGGGCAACACCGTCTCTGAACTACATGCTGTTAGGCTTTAAAAAAAAACCCTTAATTTGAACACGTGGATTTCTGTGACCCTGGTTGATAATAATGAAAAGAAACCAACTTTTCAATGGAATCTCGATCTTGTCATGAACTTTGCTTCCATTTCAAATGGTGCTACAAAGTCAGTTGCAGCCCAATTATTTTACTTATTAAGGTATATCAGGGTAAAAGCCCCTTCCAGCCCATGAACCCTGTGCCACCCAATTTACCTACTGGCCCTGTAGGTTTTTGGACTGTGGGTGCGCCCGGAGAAACCCTCGGGGAAGAACGCACAAACTCCTTACAGACAGCGCTGGATTTGAACCCGGGCCACTGGTGCTTGCACTAACATTGTGTTAACCACATGGTCCTTCATTTCTATCAGTTCTATACCACAGCCTGATCAGTTCGTGCCGACCAAGCTAGTCCCATTTGGCCCATACCTAACCCTAATCTACCCACTCACCTGCCCAAACGTCGGTAACCATGTGAGTCTCATCCATTTACAAGGTGGACCACTGGGGACCAAGCACTCAGAGGGAATGTCAGTCTGGTGCGAATCAACAAGGCACCTGCTGCATTACTGTCATGGCAGCTCAAAGCAGATTTTAAACTTTGGGAGTGCTGGACGAGTGCCAATACACAACTGTGGCTCACCACCTACACACTCACTGGAGGCCAATGCCTGTTGCCGGGCAACATATTGGGCTGGGTGACTAATTCATCTATTACTGCCTAACCCGCAGGCAGCTTGTACCGAGGGAGGATTATCAGGGTCATGGGTGCCCTGCATCAATTAGTGAAACAAAAAGAGAGACAGGTTTATTCTCAGCTCATTAAAACAACAGCACACTTGCAAAATGTTAGGCAGGAGCCTTGCAGCATGCAGGACATTCTTTCGGTCCAATTTTTCCCAATTAATTGGAACAAGTATTTAATTATTGTATCTTGGTGAAATCTGGAACTCTGCTAATTGTCTCGTTTCCCCAATCACCCGACTTGTGACGTTCAAAATGAAATGAACTCAACAGGAAAGAGGAAGACTTCTCCTCCGGCAAGAAACCACAACAGGAGGCCACAATCCAAAGCTGGACAGCTCGGCCATAGGCTGGAAAACTGTCCCACAGAGGCTGGCGGGAATTCGGAATGTGTGCCCGAAGCCTGGGAGTCTCACTGATAGATAGGTCGAGGGGAAACGCAGCGCTAAGATGGAAAATGGGGTGGAGACGAGAATCACCAGGTGGAACGGGCACAAGAGGGTTAAAACTTGATCCGGTTCGCGTGGCTTTCTCCGCCATTCATTAGTCATTTATCGACTACCATTGCCATTTCCCAGTACAATTCCCTTAATTTCCACTGGATGAGCCCACTGACCGAGCTGCTGGCCAAGCACTCCATAGGTACACCACACTCCAAGGCAGAAATTTCTCCTCTCCACCCTCCCCAGAGGTCGAGACTCCACAGCGCTACCCCCCCCCCACCTCACTGGGGTCAACTTTGCATCCCCCTCACTCCCAGGTTGAGTGTCCTCAGCCCCTACCCCATCCCTCCAGGTTATGGCTCCTCCACCCACCCCCTCAGGTTCAGTTGCCTCAGCCACCTTCTCAAAAGTGCCAACTTAGGTGGACAGTATCTGGCATCAGGCAGGGTACTGAGTACAAAAGTGGCGATCTTTTTTAATTTGTCTGGTTTTTTTCTTCAGACTAACATGAAACTGGTCAAATTTCTGGCCTGTGAGGTATGATTTTACCTACAACAGGAATGTGCACATGGGGTTAGGGTGGCCATTTCCAAATGCAGGGTCGGTGTCAAACAAGTCTAATCTGGAGGCATTAGGGTAACCGCCGGGAGTGGGTGGGGGCACAATCTCTCAGTGGGGTGGGGGTTTGCGGATGGCTTATCTGCCATGAACCTCCGTGCGCCACTATCACCTTTTCCCCCCCTTCCTCCAGTGGAACACACAAATGCACGTGCTTATATCGTGCGCTGACATTAGCTACCACAACAGTCCATTACACCTGCGGCAGACGGCAAGCACTCACAAAGAAACATGGCTGCCCCGGGATGCTGCATTCAACAAGGTAATTGCCCCCCTCCCTTGCCCTCTTCACTCTGCTCCCATCGGGGAAAAGGTACAGGAGCCTAAAGACGAGCACTCAGTGGCACAAGGACAGCTTCTTCCCCAGTGCCATCAGATTCCTGACTGATCAATGAACCAAAGGCACTGCCTTTCTTTTCGTAAACTAATATTTTTTCTTTATGTATGTTTGCATCATGATGCTGTTGCAAAACACCAAATTTCATTATAATAAATCCTGATTCTGAGATTTCAGTATTCTCCTTTCTGTCATAAAAACAAACCTCGCTTTTCTTCCTGCTCTCCCAAAAACTATTCAGTCACCGAGTTTGGTTCCACAGTTGGGCGCAGCGGTTAGCGCAGTACCTTTACAGCGCCAGCAATTGGGAATCGAGGTTCGATTCTATAAAGAGTTTGTACATTCTCCCCATGTCTGCATGGGTTTTCCCCGGGGGTTCCAGTTTCCTCCCACCATTCGAAACATACCAGGGGCGTAAATTAATAGGGTGTAAATTGGGCGGCACGGGTTCATGGGTTGAAACGGCCTGTACTCTGCTGGATGTCTGAAAAAAAATGAATTGGTTACATAGCAGTAGAGCAGTGAGGCACTCTATCTTAGGTCCAGGGCAGATAACTTAAGTCAACACATCAGCACAGAACCACGGCGATGATGCTGGTTCGCCGAGCAGAACTTATACTGGGCCCTGCATCCCCCTTCAAATGAGTTGGATTCAGAGATGCAGTTTGAGATCCCTGCATCTCTCCCTTCTTCTGGGGAATGGGCATTCACTATGGGAAAACCTGGAGCTTCCATCACTCCGGAGACTGGCTCTGTCCATCGATTATTTAAACATTGCCATCAGCTGTCAAATGGTCATCGGTGCCTGCGACATCGCCATCCAGCCCCAAACACCGCCCATTACACAACAGGACAAGACCGACGTGGGTGACATGGAGCTGCTACCTCTCAGCCACAGAAAACAGTGTTCAATCCTGATTGCGTGGAGTTTGCATGATTTCCCTTTGACTGCTTGGATTCCCTCCGATAGTTGGCCACCAAAAATTGCCCCTGGCACGTCAGTGAGCGGTAGAAACTCAGAATGGGGAAAAATACGTTGAGGGCAGCGTGAGAATTTTAAAAATGATTAATGTAGGATTAATATAACTGAATGGTTGATGGTCAGCATAGAATCAGTGGGCCAAATGGCCTGTTTTGTATTACTATGAATCACCTTGATCTGGGAAATTGCTCTTGACTTGGACAGATGAAAGAAACCAGAGAATTCAATTTCCCCAGGAATTCCTGCAGCAATTCCAAAAGGAAGCAAAAAGGGGTAAAAGATTAGGTAGCAGGGCTACTGGGCCAGATTAAAACGTTTAGCCTCAATTCAGCTCACAGCACAATTGCGTCGAAGTGACACCGAATCTCAACCTTACCGATAACGAGCTCAGGGCATAATTAAAAACAAATTCATTCAATGCCACAGGAAATTAAATCACTTGGGATGAAACATTTGCAAGTCTGAGACAAGAGATCCTCGGCTGCCCTGGAAATTTAATCCCCGCTCATGACGAGAGCTGGTTTAAATTTGAAATTCCGCATCAAAGGGCCCACCCCCCCACCCCCTCACCCCCTCACCTTGTTCCACTCAATGATTTGAATTTGGAATAAAGAATAAATCCAAGGTTTGGGTTGTTCCAATGTTCAACTGCTCACAACAGACCACTGCAATGATTAATCCTGACCAGGATAAAGCCAAGGGTTAAAGGGGAGTCTAAACCTTGGTCTTATTCACTTCCAGTATCAAAGTTCAATCCTCATCAAGTTCTTGGAAGTCACTATCTCGGAGAATCTTTCCTGGACCCAACACATCAGAATTCGAATTTATTGTCGTGAACAAGTCATGAAATTCAGTGTTTTGCCTCAGCGTCATGGTGTAAACATTCATATTATAACCATCTTACAACATTACTATATAAAATAAAATTAACAATAACAATGAATGAAAAGTAAGGCAGTGCCTTTGGTTCATCGATTATTCACGAATCTGATGGCAGCGGGGAAGAAGCTGTCCTTGTGTCATTGAGACCTCGTCTTTGGACTCCTGTACCTTTTTCTCCCCGATGGTAGCAGAGTGAAGAGAGCATGGTCTGGGTGGTGGGGGTCTTTGAGGATAGAGGCTGCTTTTTTAAGACACCACCTCATGTAGATGTCCTCGATGAGGTGAAATCTGGTGCCTGTGATGCCGCAGGCTGAGTTAACAACCCTCTGGAGTTTATTCTTGTCCTGAGAGTTGACGCCTCCATACCAGGCAGTGATGCAACCAGCCAGAATGCTCTCCACTGTACACCTGTAGAAGTTTACAAGGGTCTTTGGTGACATACCAAATCTCCTCAGACACCTCACAAAGTATAGCTGCTGGCGAACCTTCTTCGTGATTGCATCCTGGTTGACACCCAGGAATTTGAAGTTCTCGACCCTCTCCATTAATGGCATCGTGAAGAAAGCACATCAGAGCCTTTACTTCCTCAGCAGTTTGCGGAGGTTTAGCAGGACACCAGAAACCTTGGCAAACTTTACAGAAGTGTGGTGGCCGAAAGTATGCTGACCGGTTGCATCATGGTCTAGTATGAGGACTCCGGTACCCCTGAGCGGAAAGCCCTGTAAAAGGTAGTAATCACAGCCCAGGACATCACAGACCATTGGAGAGCAGCAGCAATCATCAAGGATCCACACTACCCAGCATACACTCTTCTCGCTGCTGCCGTCAGGAAAGAGGTATCGGTGCCACAAGACTGCACCACCAGGTTCAGGAACAGCTGCCATTCCTCCACCATCAGACTCCTCAACAACAAACTCAATCTGAGACTCGTTTAAGGACCCTTTTGCGCTTTAATGAATTTTTAAAAATCTGTATTGCAGAGTTTGTTCACATTTCTTTATTATTTTGCATGTGTTATGTTGAATAATTTTTTTTTGCATTACCAATAAGTTGTAATTCTGCCTTGCCCACAGGAGAAAGAATCTCAGGGTGGTATGTGATATCATGTACCAACTCTGACAATAAACTTGAAACAAAAGGCTGCACAGTCTTCCCATCCCTCCCTCAAAGCGGTGGTTTTCAAACTGCCCCCTCAACTCACATTCCACTTTAAGTAATCCCTATGCCATCGGTGCTCTGTGATTAGGATTGTGAGTGGAAAGAAAAAGGTTTGGAAAAAAAAAAAATCACTGTTTTAATTGTCCATAATTGACTCGTAGTTTGTACGATTTCATAACTCTTAAAGAAATGACAATTTTTCTCAAGCAAAATATTTCAGCGACAGTTGGGTCGAGAGCAGTGGTTCTCAACCTTCCCACTCACATCCCACCTTAAGCAATCCCTTACCAATCACACCAGGGATTACTTAAAGTGGAATGTGGATGGAAAAAGGTTGAGAATCACTGCTTTAGAGCGTCAGAATCTAAAATGTTATAATGATCAGTGACGAGTAGTTGAATACTGGAACAGGCTAAACCCAGTAATCCAGCAGTTAACCATTATGAATAACATGTCACCCTGACAAACAGGAGCTGCCCGTCCAGATCCTCCAATCTTTTCTAAATACACACCATTGGCGGAGAGCAAAGTTTGAAAAGAGCACGGCTAAAAGAAAATGCAGACAACCAGCTCATTATCTGGTTTAATACATTGAATGTACTGTACTGCAGTTGGAAGGAACATGATGTCACTGGTCGTGAATGGCATCAGACACATTCCTGTTCAATTTATTCACCACACTGAGCCGAGCTGTCCACAAGTGGAACCAACAGCAGGTGCCGGTTCCTCACCACAGGGGCTGTCTGCAAAACCCTAGCAACAGATCACATCCACCACTTCAATCAGCCAACAGCAGACCCCCCCCCCACTGTAACACGCAAACTCTGGTGGATTTGAAAAAGCCATAAAATGAATACCACATCGTCAAAAAAAAGTTTTAAAAAAAAACATGCTCCTACTGCATGGATCGATTTCCCTGTCTGTTTATACCACAACAGACGCAGACCAAAGGCAACACCAACCATTGTAACCTGCACCCATAATAAAGTCTGACTAGTTTCACCTGGGCATATCAAGTACTCCTGACATATCAAAGCACTGTGGGGGAGAAAAAGCTTCCTTGCCATCAAATCAACTGACCCTTTTTTGAAGGAATTTCAAATAAATTGTGCATGTTCTATCCAGGAAAATCTCAAGTCATCTAATCCTAACACCCAGGTCTGTAATTAAGCAAAATAAAATTGTGCTTAGGGCAGGGCACCAAGGGAAGGTGTGGGGAGGGGAGGGGGGGGGGGGCACTACAGAGTTTTTTTTTCCCAGTGCTGGATTTACCATGGTGCAGCTGAACTAGGGCCCCACAATAAATAATTTTTTTTAATTTAAAAGAAATATATGCACACATTCATGCACGTTATCCACTATATATTTGTGCAGGTTTGTCTGTTCTCCATGCAAATCAACATGGAGCACGCTAGAAATGTCCAAGGGGGTTCAGTAGGGGTAACATTTGATGCTGAATGTCATGACAACACTGAGTTTCATCGAATTTAACCGTTAAGGTCATATGAAGTTCCAAAAAAAAAAGGGACTTGGACCAGGGCCACCTCAATTAGTTACAGGGCTGTGCGTCATTCAGGGAAAAAAACAAGTCGCTAAACCCAGTTTTATATGGGCCCAAAAGAGCGAAGCAACATTGGAAGAAGCTCTTCACAAGCCCAGAGATCTAGCAAAGGACAGCAGAGGACCATCTGTCTGGAAACAACCTATTGGAACGAGGCAATGGCAAAAATCAAATTAGATGCACAAGGAACTATTGATGTGGAACCAATCAGTACAAAAGCATCAATTGTTGATGAACTGAAAGCAAAGGTCTTCCCAAAACTCTCTGAAAACCTCCAGAATCACTGGTGGTTGTGTATGAAAGAGCAACATTAGCTTCAAAGAACAATGCTGTCAGTGCCATCAACAAAGCTTTTGCAGAAGCTATTTGGTAATGATCACTGCTAGTTGACACAGTTCCTGATCAGACCCAAGTGGTCAACTATCCCAAAGAGTTTCTAAATTCACTGGAACCTCCAGGATTCCCTCCACATTGTTCAGTCTAAAGGTATAAGCACCAATCATGCTCCTTCGTAACTTGGACCCACCACACCAGTACAATGAAAACAGGACTGGCTGTTATTGAGGCGGCAATACCTTTTGGGTGTGGCAAGGGAGAAGACGTACTCATTCTGAGAATTCCCACTGATATGCCGTTTGAGTTCTAGAGACTGAAATTTCCCCATGGGCCTGAGTTTCGCCGTGAGACGTTGAAGGTAGCTGGACTGCAACTGGAAGAGCCTGGCTTTTCCCACGGGATGTTCACGTGCTGGAAGCCCAACAGTCTTTATGTAGATGTTTCAGGTGGAAACACTAAGAACATTGTTTATTACGAAGCCCTTAGCTGAGAATTGTTTGGCTATGTTTTGCCAGAAGTCAACTTTGATTGGACCATGTTTCTCTGTTGCAAAGAATATTAATGCTGTGTTTGAAAAAAATATATTTATGCAGAATTACCATGAAGTTTTTTGGGTATTTTGTTTCAACCATGTAGTCAACAACTAGGTGTTTCATTTCCCGGGCAACGCTGGGTATCCTGCTAGTATTTAATATAGTTGTGGGATCTGGCCTGGAAGAAAACTGAATTTTTAATCTATTTTTTCACATTCAGCATTTATTGAGTCTTAATGTCTTGAGAGTTAGTCAATGGAAGGGTTGCAGGGGAACCATTGTTGGGATGTGCTTAGGGCATCAGTTGGCCTTAATCTGGCCTTGCAACACCACCTGACTGGCCTATCTTAAATCCAGATGTGCATTGGTTACAGATGGGGGCCTGCACAGTGAAAATTAGCCACATGACTGCAGAACAGAGAGAACTATTGCCCTGATTAATAGCCTCACCTGCAAGTGTCCAGGAACTTGCAACCCAGCCGACTTGCCATCCTTCATAGCTATCTGACCAATGAACCTTCAGAAAAGCCAATTACACAAACACAAAACACAAATGAGCAGCGCGGGAGGCCAAGGCTTGTGTCACAATTACTGCCATTCCAAAATCGACCGTGTCACAATGAACAATGCATTTCATTTGAACGAATAATGAAAAGTACGGTTAGTGTGTGGGTCACTCGCTCATTAACCACCCTCAGAATCCCAAGGGAGACGCACCAACCAAATTTTTTTTAAAAACATGGTTGCTTTCATATTTGGAATTTAATATCTGGAATCCTGAGTAATTTAAAAAGAATTACAAAAATCTGAAATTAACAGGCCAGGACACCTTTCAAATACTTCTCCACATCCAAATTGCGCAAACTGATGTAATATTTCTGACTGGCACCAATCAAAGGTAACTGAACCCTCCACCAGCTGCTTCACATGGCCAGCAAAGCTACTCTGTGTGCAGCGTTCCAAATCTAAATACTTGCAGAGAAATCGAGGCAAATACCCATGTGAAATATCAAGGCCTGCTTCCTCAGGAGATCTCCATAAAGACCCTTCTGGTTGTTCCTTAGAAGGTGACAAAGAGTTGA